>NW_024884800.1:11271341-11486665 GCF_019232065.1 Centrocercus urophasianus | reverse complement strand
CGGCGCCGGCCGCTGCCGCTCGCGGGGAAAAAATAGAAAATAAAACTTAAAAGCAAATAAATGATAATAGTAACAATAAGTTAAATTAAAAGGAAATCAAAGAAATTGAGTTGTTTCAAAAGTCTCGAGTTGGATGCGAACGGGAGCCCAGACGGAAACTTCCCGCGGCGGTGCGGTGCAGCGCGGCCACCCGTCTCTTCTCTCTCCTCCTCCTCCTCCTCCTCCTCTCCGCCGCCCGCAGTGTGCGCGGCGCCGCCCGGCCCGGGGGAAGCGCGGGGGAGGCTCCGCACCGCCCCGCGCCCGAGGCTCTGCCGGCAGGGCCCGGCCGGGACAATCGGAGGAAGTGCGGCCGCCTCTGGGCCGCTGGGAGCGCTTCCCACGTGCGGGAGCGAGCGGTTCCACCGTGCCCAGCGCCGGGCTGCGAGCTCCGTCAGGTTGAGCCGGGATCCTCCGCGGCGCTACCCTCACCGACGGCTCTCTTTCATCCCTTCTGTGCGGCTCGGAGCGCACCTGGGCTTAGCGCAGTCCCTTGGCTTGGCCGCGTGCACGGAGCCGCTCGTTAGGAGTGCACCTGTGGCAGCCCGCCGTCCCGGCCCCGCCGGGCTCCCGCTACGGCCCAGCTCCCACTTCCACCCCCCAGAGACCCCAGGCAGCACGGGCCGAGCACACCGGGCACTTGGTGAGCTCACAGCTCTGAGCCCCACGAGCACAGCTCAGCCTCCGGTCAGAGCCCTGCGTGGGGGCGCGCCTGTAAGGATGAGCACCACCGTCTCGTCAGCCCGTGCACCTCACAGAGCAGCTCCCAGACCAGGTGCTCCTTCCCTCTGCTGAACCAACCCCTACCAACAGCTGCATTAAATGAGCCGCAGGTGCAGCTCACTGAGCAATTCATTTCCCCATAACTGGCTGCAGGGGGTGCTGAGGTCAGGGCTGCTGAGCATTGGAATACGAGTAGAAGGACCTCAAGTACTTCTGTGCTGTAGTTGGAGGTATTTCAGGGTCTCCTTAGCTGCTTCTGGGCTATGCTGGAGGGGAAAAAAAAAGAGGGGGGGGGGGGGGGGGGGGAAAAAAGAAAAAAAAAAAAAAAGAGAAGGTAAATAGAGGACTGGGGAATGAACCACTGGGGACTTGGGCCCAACTGCCCTGGCTGTGTGGTTTCATGTGGACTCAGAAGAGCACGGCTCTGTCCCGGTTCCAGGATGAGTGCTGAGTGACACTGCTCATAGTGGAGGCTAGGCCTGCAGCTCTGGGCACATGCAGGGCTGTGGAGCCAGGGGGAGAAATCAGTGGTGGAGCTGAATGAATTTTGCTTTGAACGTCACCCAGCAGTCACTGCTCCAGTGCTGCCTGAACGTGACTCCCCAAGCATCCCTTCAGGGAGAGAACAAACACCAGGTAGATGCAGGGCGAAGCTGGCAGCCTTTGAGGACCATGACTTCACCACCTCCCAGGGCAGCCTGTGCCAGCACTTTGCCTCTCTTTGTGAAAATAAATTTGCCCTAATATCCAACCTGAGCCTCTCCGGAGGTTCCCTTCTTGCACGATGCATGCACTGAAAGCAGTGTAATTGTGACATCCCCACATTCTCTTTCAGTCCAGGCGCTTCAGGCTCCTTCTGGGACTTCCCTGCCTGCTGTCCCACAGAGGAGCACGCTTCCCCGCTCCTCGTTTATTCAGCTCATGTGGACTCAGCACGGCAGGCTTTGCCATCTCCCTCTATAATTCCACAAGGTGGGCACTCGCTGGGAAGCAGCTCAGATCTCAGCAGCCCTTTGCCGCTCCTAGAAATCCCCACTGCGCTACAGCGCGTTCCCCCAGAGCGGACCTGCAGCCTCAGCAGAGCCGCGGGAAGGGAGCAGGGCAGCGCGGGGCCCAGCCGCACGGGGACACGCTTCCACCTATCGGCTCCATTTCCTCCGCTTCCTCCGGCTCCGGGCGTTATGAAGAACTCCTCACAGCCGCAGAGAGCAGTCGACAGCACCGCGAGCATCTCGGAGGGGTTTGGTTTGCGTTATAGAAAAAGTTAGCTCAGGAACACCTCCCCGAGTGAAGCTGGTGCTGATGCAAGTCACGGGTTCCCTCCCACTGGGGGCTGCAGCCTCCTCCCTCCTGGGCGCGGGGCTCCCACTGGCTCCAGTGCCCCCAGTCTGGGGCTGGTGGCTGGGAGCTCTTTTTCGTCTGGTTTCTTGTTGTTCTTCCTTAAAGGAACAATAGTCAGCGGCACGCCTCCCTCCTGGGCTTGGTGCAACTCCAGATTTCACGTTTTTTTTCAAGCTTCACACCATGAAGCACTTTATTATTGAAACCAACAATTTACCCAAGAAGAAATGGGACCAAGCAGAGCATCACTGCACCCCTCAGCATGTAGCACACAGACCTGCAGCAGGAGGGGTTGCTCTACTTTGCCCACCTTTGGGGCTTCGGCTGCTTTCCGTGCCTGGAAACCTTCCTGCACACTTCCTGAGCCTGAGGATAGCTGCCTTCATCAGACAGTTCTTGGAGCAAGAACAAAAGCCACCGGCCTTGTGCGGTTGTATAAAGGATGGTTTTATTTCTATACAGGGCATCCTGTATAGAACACCCCTCCGCAGACACAAGGCTCTGCCTGGCCCCACAGCACCCATCCATTCTTTGCATTGGGTGGCCCAAAGGCTGGGAACAACTGTGAGGCTGGCAGTGCACTCAAGGTGGCCAGGCGTGGGCTGTGCCTGGGGAGGAACCAGTACCCCAGCTGGGATTAAATGGGCTCCTGGGCCCACAGGGGTGGGTGTGGGACACAGGTGGGGCTGCTCAGGGCCATTAAGGGCCATCAGTGCCTTGGGGCTGTGACAGCCTGGCTTCAATGCTGTCCTGCTGGAAGGCAGGAGGATGTGGGGTGGGATGTGGCACAGGTAACAGCACTAGGGCAGGATGTGATGGCCTTAAGTCGCACCGGGGAAGTTCAGGATGGATAGTAGGAAAAAATTCTTCTGGAAGTGGTGAGGCAGTGGCACAGGCTGCCCAGGGAGGTGGGGGAATCACCATCTCTGGAGGTGTTCAAGAAAAGGGCCAATGTGGCACTGAGGGATGTGGTTAGTAGGTACATGGGGACGGGCTGATGGTTGGACTTTGTGATCTTAGAGGTCTTTTCCAACCTTAACGATTCTGTGGTTCTGTAATGAATCCCAGCCCTCACTGTGGTCCCCTATGGGGATGATGGCAGGGAAGCACAAACTCTGCTTTGCCCTCAGAGGCCAAATCCATGCACGGTGCCCATGGAGCAGCGAGTGAACCCAAGCGTGAGGAGAAAAAAAAGTTTGGAGAAAGAAAGGACTGCAGAGATCCAAGCTTGCCCTGTCCCACACAGGTGCTGATGGCGGAGAAGCTCAGCCCCAGGCTGCAGAACTGACCTGCTGGGACCAGGGGTGCTCAGGCTCCAGCCTGTTTGCTGCAGGCTCCATTCATTGCAATAATAAAACATGCCCCCCAAAAAACTGCAAAATTCACAAACAACATCTGTGAGGTTCAGGCTCCGTCAGATTCAGTCTCTGTTACTTCCCTTCTCGCACACCACACCGATCAAGCAAGGAAATCCCCATTTATTTCTCCTAAGATTTGTTTTCCCAAGTCCTGTTTTTCAAAATCAGCCTTAATCACTTTTTAATCATACCTGATGCCTCTTTGCCTTTGGCATTCCATAATCCTGGAGATGCTCCCCATGGTACAGCTGGGTCTGCCACCCCCAGCCCCAGGTCCCATTAAACCAAGGCACCCTTCATGCTGGTGGCTGCTTCGGCCCCAGAAGATGGCAGAGAAACCCAACGCTGCTGCTGCTCAAAAGCCAAAGCAGAGCTCAGAGGAGGACAAAGTGGGGCTTCCTCACTCACTCATCCTTCATCCTGCAGAGTGGTTGCAGTGCAGTTTCTTGAGGAACCCAGACCCAAATTCACCAGGTCTCTTTCGACAAAAAACTGTTCCTTGTTTAATGAATGGCAACATGTGAGCATCTAATCACCCTTCTTTCATCTTCCACCCAGGAAACCACACCTCACAGTCCCATACCTATTACTTCTTATGTGCAGTCCCAATGCTGTGTTGTGGTTCCTTGGCTTTTGCTGTCCCATTGCCACATCTCTGCAAGTGTTTGAGTGATTTGGTGCTACTCTGCCATGGAAGAGCCATGGAGGTGTGGGGGCTCCTTGGCACACATGCTGAGGGGGATTTTTGATCTTCCCCATCTCTCTGGTTTGCATCCAGGGGACTGGGTGACACTGGAAAGAATGGAGCATCCCATTCCATTCCATCCCATACTATCCCTCTTGCAATATTTTTACTATTTTATTATTATCCCTGGCAGGCTGCAACCTCTGTCCTCCTTCTGCTCCTGTGTCAGTCGCAGTACGTTGTCACCTGCACCCCAGGGTGACTGGACCCCACGCTGTTCATCCCTGAGCCCACCCTGCAGGGACCCAACGGGGCTCCTGAGGGGAATACTGGGGAAAGCCACTTCTTTTTCCCCTTTAGGAGCTTCCTAGCATGATCCTGAAGGCTTATTCTGATGGTCTCTGGGAAGTCCTCTCCATACATACCCCAGAGAGCAGATTGCAGGGAGTGACATGGCCAGGGTGTGCCCGATCCTTGGGTTGGAGCCGAGGGGATGTCGTCCTGGAGCCCTGGACCCTGAGCTTTGGATAAGTGGTGTGAGCAGTTCTGCTGGGAGCACAAAATAGGATGCCTTCTGCTTTAAGCCTCTGTAAAACAAAAATGAAGCCAGAAGTTACATGGGATGGGTATCTGAAGTAATAATAAGGTGCGTGTGGTGCTGCTGCGTGGCTGGCTTTGGGAAATGGGGCACGTTTTGCAGAGGAGAGAGGACCCAAAGCCCTCAGTGCCCCGGGGCAGAGCGGGTTCCGGGGGTGGCACTGGGCTGAACGGGTCCCCGGTGCCCTCTGGTGCCGGAGCACAACGCAGCGTGGGCATCGTGGGACGGCACGGGAGGTTATTCTCCCCAAGACGAACCTTCGCTCCAACTGCAGAGATCTGAGCGCCTTATGCACGCAAACCGTGATGTTTCGGTTCCTTCCACCCCCGGCTGTGCCTACGCAGGGGCAGCTCTGGGGCTCCGTCTGTAGGTCGAGCGCACACCGCGCTTCGGGTCGCGGTCCGGAGCGACGCTCTCCGGGAAGCGCTGGGAGCACCGCTGAGCGCAGCAGTGCAATTACGGAGCTCTCCCTTAGAGGTCAGCCCAGCACCTAAACTGCTCCAAAAATCCACGCGGGCGAGAGCGATTCCTGCAAACAGATGAACGGGGAGGGGCGGGGATGTCCCTCCGGCCCCAGCTGGGGGGTCTGGGGAGCCGGTCCCCCTCCCAGCAGTGCTGCCATGCTGGAGCAGGAGCCACCAGGAGGGATGGAGGCTCCAAGAGACGCTGCAGGCCGGTGGGATTTATTTTCCAGCACAAACAGAGCTCAGCCTCGTGCTAAAAATAGAGAGATTAAAAAATAAATCTCCGTGGCTTTTTGGGTGCCCTGCTTTGCTAGATTTAATCCACGGCCACGAAGCCCCGAGGTTGGATGTGAAGGATAATTTATTCTCCAAAAGAGCGGTGAGGTGCTGGCACGGGCTGCCAGGGAGGTGGGGGAGTCCCTGTCCCTGGAGGTGCTCAAGAAACGTGTGGATGTGGCACTGGGTGACAGGGGTTAGTGGGCAGTATGGGTGGTAGGTGAATAGCTAGACTAGGTGATCTCAGATGTCTTTTCTAACCTTAACGATTCTAGAACTGCCTTAATCAATGGGCTGGTGCTAATTGGCAGCCTCAGCCTCCTTAAGAAGTAGCCCTTCTCCTGGACTCCCAGCAGCAGTGGGACAGGAGCACGCAGTGGTGTCCCCAGACCAGCGTTGAGCCCTTGGGAAACCACTTTGAGGAAGAGAAATGAGACCAAAAGCAACGCTTTAAGCATGGAACACATCCATATGAGGACAGGCAGCTCTGAGCATGTTTGCTCAGCACCCACACTCAGCTGCAGCGAGGGAGCTGTGTTTAGCAGCAGGTGATCAGCACTGACCTGAGAGCTCCCTGCTGGGAGGGACACCCCAGGCTCCGTCCCAGCAGGCTGAAGTCGTGCTCATGTATCCCGTGTAGTTTGCTGTCACTGTTTGTTTTCTTCCTGCCCATGGTCAAGATGCAGTGAAGCACTGGGGCTCATCCATCAGTGACACTGGTGCCTGCCCCGCTCCGTCCTCCCTTCACGCTGCTCAGGGAGTTCTTCCCTCCCTAAATTCAATTAGATGCCATAAGGGGTCAACCCCATTATAGCCATGGCTCCCCTGGGACAGGCAGGGGGCTGTAGCCTCTCCCTCCCATAGGATCAGAACACAGTCCTATAAATAATAATTAAATGTTAAAAGGAGCAGATTTGAAGGACTCGATTGCACCAGTCAGTCCCAGCTGCCTCCCATTAGAGGCAGCAGTGTGAATACAGCCACCTGGGGCAGCTTGGGCCCCAGGGCACTCAGTGGGCTGGTGGCACTGCTGGACAGGCACACACAGCAGCTGTGGGACCACAGAGTTCACCACCAACAGCAATGCATTGGCAGTACATCAGTGACAGCTTAAGCCAATGCAGCTTGGTTGGCTCTAAATGAAAATGCTGAAGGTTTGGGGCCTGGAAAGGAAAAGCTCTCAAGCAGGGCAGTGTGAAGACGAGCAGTGCAGAAGGATGTGATGCTTCTCCACAGCCAGGGGACCACAGGAGGGATCAGAGCCACCCACCATGTGTTTCTACCACCTGGAAATGCTTCTTGCAAGGACAAATACCCATGTGCACTCAGCAACAGCAGAGAAAGAGGGGAAAGCTTGGCTCAGGGCAGAGCCTCAAGGAGGGTTGTGCTGCAGAGTGCACTTGGTATCACAGCTTGGACAAGGTATGCACGTGGCAGACAGCAGCTCACTGTGCTCTCTGAAGCACATCTTTGCAACCTGCTCACAGTGTAATGGGAGAGGTGGGAAAAGAGAAAGATGGAATCAAGCACAAGTAAGCCTGATACACAAAGCAGGAATAAAATCAGACGTTCTCTAAAAATCTGAAGTTTATTTGTTAGAATTCAGTGAAAGGAACATTCAGTTTAAAACACAGTCAGTACATTAAAAAGTCAAGAGGATGAGTAGCAATGAGACCAAGAAAACAGAACAGCCCCAAGCCTGGCACCTGGCACAGGGCAGCACGCAGCTGGGCTGGATGGGGCTCCCTGCATGGCTGCAACGGGGACAGAGGGACAGAACTGGGGCAGCTCTGCTTCCCTTGGGCTCCCCTCGGTTCCCATGTGCTGCCTGCACTGTGGACCCCGGGATCAGATGCCAGGAGAGCTGCCATCTCGCCCCGATCCATCCTAAGGAACCCCGACAGTGGCCCTGTTTGTTAAGAGCTGCTGAATTAAAGGACACAGAAATCCGAGCAGAGCCAAACGTCTCAGCCTGGAACTGCCACCTCTGCTGGTGTTGGCTCAGGGGGGAAGAAGGGACGAATGGGTTTTCAGCTTTTCATTTTCTTTTTGCACATGAGCGCTGGGCATTGTTCTCTGCTCAGCTGATCATCACGACCTTCTGCAGAGTTATGTCAGCCTCGTACCCCACACGGGGCTGCAAACTCCGCAGGGGCACTGAGTCAGGCAAACAAAGCAGCATATTCATTCCATTAAAAAAAAAATCCACATTAACTAGTGTTGGGTCTGAGCATACGCAGAGCTCTCCTTTTGGTTGTGACCCCACAATTCAAGGCAATGTTGTTCCACTCATTTCTCCATCACCCCAGAGCAGCCAACAGCACCTCCTGCCCTGCAATGGCTGAAGAGAACAGAGGAGAGCCTGGTTTGGGACAACATAATTGAAGCACACAGAGAAATCCCAAACTGAAATCCACACGGTTTGGGCGTTTGTTTAAAGACAACCAACAACACTTTCAGGGAAAAATCACCACGGTGCACAAATTCAGATTCAAAACAAAGCTAAGAAACAGCTGACAAGAGTGACAAACCAGTATCAAAACAGACATCCTGGCGGTGTCCACACAGAGCGCGCAGTGGCAGTGGATTGGCTTCTCATTTCTAGAGCTGCTCCTTCAGACGACGCCAAACAGCACTCTGCACGGGGGTGTGGGGAGCAACGTGGGTCTCTTGCATTGCACAGGCAGTGGCAGCAGCAGTGACAGCAATAAATTGCTGTTTCTCCATCAGAACTGTAAACCGCACCATTTTGAAACACATAACGTACGTAAGTAAAAGAACAGTCCATAAAATTTCCCCATGAATATAAAATGCAAAACTATACAAAAATAGATAAAATCGACCGTTTTCTTATGCGTATATAAAAAACAAACAAACAAAGTCCCCAAAACGCAATACAGAGCTACTTGGTAGGCTGACCTGGTCAGGGGTTGGTCGGCAGCAAACAGCCACGACCCACCTCTCCAAGGCTTTCCCTGGATGCACTGAGCTCCGTGAGCCTTAGGGGGTGTTCCTCCACACAGCCAGACTGAGCTGCTCACCCCGGGCTGTATGCCTCATTTCTGTCTCCGCAGACCTCTTTTGCACAAGAATTACTGCTCTCAAGCTCAGGTTCCTTGGGTAAGTCTGTATTTTACCAGGTTAGAAGATGATGGCTTGAGCCAGAAATGAGAAGCTGCAGCCCTCAGTGAGCGGTCTGACTGCTTCTAGCTCCCATGTGGTCCAAGGACTCAGGTGGGAAATTCCTCCGTCACATTTTTAGGAAAATCACGCTCATTAAGAGGTCAGCATTGGTCAAAGAGCTCCAAGAGCTCACAACCCATAAGGGTGTCCTCCCAGGCCCCTGCCCCATACCACAGAGCAGCCATGGCATCCCACTCAGTGGGACAATAACTTGCTCTAAGCACTCCCTATGACACCAAATCCTCTTCTGTTTGGCTTCAACAAAGGCTGGCCACTAAGCATTCCCAATCATCAACAGACAGCCTGGTAGGTCAGAGAAAGGACAAAGGACCCCCTTAAAGCTTATCCTTTCATTCCAAGATGCACTGCTTCTGAAAATGAGTTAACACCACACAAGAATGAGCATTTCCCCCCTCTAGCGATGTGTTAATTCGGACTATGCAGCTGTGAGAAATCTCTCCCAAAGCCACAGGGGGACAAGATCAAGACCCAGGAGCTTGTATTTGGCATTCAACCTGTAGTCCCCTTGTAACTCCCTACTAGTAAAGCACAGTGGGAAGATCAGGTCCTATCTATTCCATAGCAGAAAGGTATTATAGAAGAAGGAAAACATTAGGTACTGAAATCCAATCTATGGCAGTGACAACTTACAGACAAAGTTAGTAAATTGAAAATGCTTATTTCTTTGGGTTAATGGGGCAGAATACTCCAATAATTCAATAAATTATTTTAAAAATGCTTTTAGAAGCCTCATTTTAAATCAACAGATACTTGATTCGTTTAGTTCAAATCAAATTAAGAGGAGAAACCTTTGGTATAAAGTCAGATTATCAAGTCTTGGCTGTATTGCTTTCACACATCAGAGTCTAGGAACTGTTGTCCAATAAGTCTCCCCACTACGTACCTACAACCAAAATAATTATTACTACAGACATGCATTTGCAACTGAACATTCATTTTAGCACTGAGACACTTTCATCCTTCACCAGAACTTTGGCAAAGGCTGCACCATTTACAACAAAACACCGCGCAAAAGCCCTGTGAGCCACAAGATGCCTTTGGTGACACGCTAAAACGAGATAATGGTTAAAATTCCTGTACGAGGCCACTGCGGAGGCCAAGCAATTCCAGTGAGCACCTATTTGTGTTGTGACAGCTCTGTGTTGCCAGTGATAACTACAGGATCCTTTCTTTGGAACTGGCACTGAGTTGCAGCAGAGCTCGGCTGAGTTCACTCTGAGCAAGAGGGAGTTAGGAGCATTTGTTAGGGGATGCTCGTGGCACAAACACTGAAAAATGAAGGTTTAATCCCAAGGACACACAGATGGGTCTGCTCAAGCCTCAGGAATCTGTTCAGAAAACAAACAACAACATACACATAAGAGGAGCTGCCCATAAGGAATTCCAGCTCTGCCTTTCCCTGTTCCTTCATGGACATACAAAGACAGGACAGTAAGAAGCCTCATCTCAAGAAGAAATCACAGGACCCATTTTGCTTAGGTAAACAAAATAGAAAAGCTCTTCATGCCTTGGTACCTTACAACTAGAGCAGTACCAGGGAGCTGCCCGCCTTTCCAACCACAGCCACATGTGTATCTGTGCTGCAGCTGTGGGCAGCGGGCGGTGAGCTGCTCTGGGGAAGGACTCAGCTCCACAGCAATGCTGAGCAGAGCCCTGCCACCCCCATGGCGTGTCAGGCTCTGGAGAAGGGCATCACTGCCCTATTTTCAGTTTGTGATTTATTTAATGTTACGACTTCCGCTGCAAAGAGAAGCAGAAAATTGGCAATTTGGGAAAAAGGACACCTAATTCATCAGTAACTGACTTTCAGTCAGTTGGACAGAAATAAGAAGTTTTTTAAGCCACAGAAAGCGACTCAGAATATCCCAAGTTGGAAGAGGCCCCTACAGATCATCAAGTCAGACCCCTGGCTCCACAGAGGAGCACCCAAAAATCAGACCTGTGTGTGAGAGCACTGCCCAGACCCTTGTTGAACTCCTGCAGCTCTCAGCCATGCCCACCGCCTTCTTGGTGCCCTGCCTATCTTTTCTGAAGAGCCTGTAACCGCCCATCACAGCACACCAGCCACACGACCCTTCCCACCAGGTTTTGCTTACACCAATGATGTAGTAGCTCTGGGACTGAGCCAAGGGTTTTAAGTTCTTCTTGCTTGTTCCTTGCAGGGTGTGTTGGTGTACATGCGTTTCAGATGCGCTTCATCGTACCCAGCACCTCGTGGAGCAGAATGAAGGATCTCAGCAACACGCAGCCCCTCCGATTGTGCCGTCTTACCCCACAGTTCATCACCAGTGATGTGGGTGCACTTGAGCTGGGCTATTTGGCTTCTTCCCTCAACTTCAGCACCGCCAGCCTGCACTACCAGAAGCAGGTAACAACCAGAGAGCTGTACCAGACCAGGGAGCTTCCTGGTGACGTCCATGACCCAGGCCCCAGGTTGGCAGCAGACTTTCTTGTGGGAAAGGGTCTGGTCAGCAAATTGGGCCCTCAGTTCGCCTCAGAACAGAGTCCCCTATGACAATCATCCTTCTTCTGCTCCTGGCAAAGGCAGTTTTGGAGTTTCTGGGTGACTGACTCACCGTACAGAATCTCCTGGATGTTCACCAACATCCTCATCTGCTTCTCTTAAATTCCAGAGCTGCATACCTATTGTGCAACAGCATCTGGGAAGGCAAGGTAGGCTGGGGTAGGGGGGAGGGAGGTCTGCCAGCTACCCTGTGCAGGGACCTGTTTCCATTCCTCCATCTCTTAAGTCCTTTCCTTCTGCCCGATGGCAAGAGGCTCTGATTCTGCAAAAGGTCCCTTGGCACCTGCCTCTGCTCTGAAGCTGATCAGCTCAAGGGAAGGTTTAGAGACTAACGTGCTTCAGATCAACACAGACACTGAGAACCTCTTCAGGAAAATGTCAGCTCTGCTTTGCTATCCTCCAGATGTGTTTCCAAGAGCTCTGACAACCTCCTCAGAACGTTGGTCTCCTATGCTTGTGTTCCTTCTCCACATTTGTTCAAAAGAGGAATTAAAAAAAAAAAAAAAAGAAAATCAAAAGCCTGTAGCAATCTTCAGCATTTTTGTTCCCTCCCATTAGAAGGAAGAAGTTATGAAGCCTAATTTAGGCTGTGCTACATCCTGTATTCCAATTAATAGAATACTTTCTTCGTATGAGTTTGTGTAAAGAAAATGAACACAAAATGTAAAACAAAAAGAGACACAGCAACGGCAACTTTACAGCTACAGGCCCAATGCAAGTTTAGCTTATTTAAGAGAAGTCATACACGTGCCCTTGGCCTGGGAGAGACTGGGGACAAGGCATAGGAATGGTGTCAGCTGGGAATTACACACCATGAAGAGAGACCATGACAGGAAAGGGACTGACACTTTGTTCTTGAAAGGGAATCCATCAATAGAACATCTCTCTGCACACTGTATTCTTGAGCACATTAAAGCTAGAACTGGAAAGCGTCATCAGCACACACACAAACATTCCTACTTTCCTTTCAGGCAGGAAAAAAAAAGTGACAGCGAAGTTGCCCTTGCGGCTGAACTGCCCCCTGTCCTTGCTCTCAAAATAACCTGCATCCTTCCTCTGCAGCTCCCCAGCTCAAGATCAAGATGGAAGATGTTAAAAATTTGTCAAAAAAAAAAAAAAAAGTGTTTCACAGAGAAGAGGAAGAAATCCAACTTCTTTTGAAAGCTTCCCTAGGACATGCTCTCCTGGCTGCAGCTCTGAAGTGGAGACTCCAAGAATGTCCACCACAGCACGCACTGCAGCCCAGCCCTATGGTGAGAAACCCCAATGTGGGAGAAGTGACCGCTCACAGCCAACCGACACAGCGAGCGAGGTCACAGCGCAGCAATGCTCCTCACTCCTTCACAGCTGCCAATTGCTCAGCTTCTTTTTTTAAAGGTGATGGTGCCCCTTCATCTGCAGAGAACAAACCTGCCGTACTAGAAATGGGTCCATTTCCAGATTTTATTCTAGCAGCAATGGGATTGTGCACTGGGGCTGCTACCACATTTTGCATCGTGTACTGTGTTCGAGAGTGGTGGGTCGCACTGGAAAAAAAACAAAAGTGCCTCAGTGTTAATCTATGAATCCAGGAGGTTGCTCTGCACCAAACCAGAGTACCCACAGCAGTGCAGAACGGCAGCAGCACGGAGACTATGTACTGCAGCTGCAAGAGAAGTTCATCTTTGTTGGCCCGGTTCGACATAAGTCACTCGTTAGTGTTCACTTTCTCCCTCCCCCCGCCCTCCCTTCTCACCCCTTTCCCCACTTCCCAGCCACCCAGCAGGAGCTATTTGGCTCCCATTACATTCACTGCAGTGCTCAGGCAGCCGCTGGGCAGCGCGCTCCCCGGCGCAGCTCTCGCTTTCAGCAGCTCTTTGCCAGCACTCCCATAGCGCTCTGTGAAGCAGGCTGAGCTCTTCAAGGTTTCGGTGTCGTTGCTGTCATGGAAGTGGGGCACTCCTTGGGTGACGCCGACAGGTTTGCACTTGGCTGGTTTCTCTGGGGACTGGGCAAAGCTGATGCACTGCGGTGGCTGTGGCTCCCCCAGCGGGAGCACACGTGCGAGCTTTTTGGCCGGGGCTTCTCCGTGATACCTATATGACCCAGACGCCTCCTGGGGCTGCCTCGTGTCAGGCTGCAGAGGTAAGTTGGATGGCCTGACCAGGAGCCTGTTTGGCTCCAGATCTTGGGGCTGCCTGTCCAGAGTTTCTCTGGCACTGCTCCTTGAAAGGGGCAAAAAAGGGGAGTCTGCATCTGACCGATCAGATGGCTCCCAGCTGCTCTGCATCCCAGCAGCTGAAGCAAAACCCCAGTGTTTGATCCCCCCAGGAGCCAGCTCGGCATTGTACTGGAGGTGCTGCAAGCCTGGCCAGCTCAGCACACCATTGGCCTCCCCACCTTCGGGAGCTGACAGTTCTGCCTCCTCTTTGCTCCTGCTCCTTCTTGCTCCATCGGAGTACTTTTTGTCCCATTTTGACCACAGCTGGCAAGGCTTAAGGCCGTTCTTGGAGATCTGCAATTCCGCAAGTTCAAACTCCAGGCTCTCCGTGTCAAGCGACCTGCTCCTCCTGTTAAGGGAGAGCGGTGCTGGCATGGCAGGGCTGAGCTCATGC
This sequence comes from Centrocercus urophasianus, assembly GCF_019232065.1. Lineage (NCBI taxonomy): Eukaryota > Metazoa > Chordata > Aves > Galliformes > Phasianidae > Centrocercus > Centrocercus urophasianus. The sequence continues at coordinate 11,472,862 of NW_024884800.1, read as the reverse complement.
AGACGCAGGTGCCGGGGCAGGCTGGCTACCCCCCAGTTACAGCTCTGGAAGGAGCCCTGGGGGTACCCCAGGAACATTCTCTCGTCACATTCAGCAAACGACTCCTTCTGCACATAGCTCTCATCGAAGGCCTCAAAGGATGCAGCCATGTCTTCATCAGCATTCATCTCGAGGTGCTGCTCGCACTCCCCTTCCCCTTCCTGCTCCACATCGACAATGTCAAATGTGACCATGGTGGGGAGGACGGGGAGGTTCTGAGTGAAGGACGAGCCAGAGTCAGAGCTGCCCAGGCTTTCCGACAGGCTGGAGAAGAGGGTGCCACTGCTGGTGAACTCCACCAGAGCTTGTGAGAAGCTCATGGCGTGCTCAGGTTCGCACTCACGGTCAGCCTGGGGCTCTCTGCCAGCAGCATCCACCCCACTGTGGTGGTCGCTCTGCGAGCAGCCCTCATGCTCCAGGGGTCTGTGGCTGGGGAACATCCCCGGTTTGGCTGAAGCTGCACTGCCATGGAGAGACCCCCCAAACAATGCACAGTCTGGATCAGAGCTAAATCCTGGGTTGTTCTTCATGAGCTGAATAAGGCAACTTCCTTGGGCTTTTTGGCTGTTGTAACAGTTCTCTGGACACAAAGGCCCTGGAAAATCACTCCACTCTGGATTTTCAGCTCTAGCCACCAAAATCCCACCACTCACACTCCTGTTCAGAGCTTGAGAAGCAATCTGCTCACTACCAAGGCAACTCTGATTTTTGCCAATCAAGTTGGCTGCTCTAGTTTTACATTCAACGTGCTGCTTTTCCCTGGGACACTTCTCTTTGCTGGGAGCATCAAGTCGTTTCAAGCCTGGCTCCCTCTGCAGCTCCCAAAACAGCAGCTCTTTCTGAATGGCAGCTAGCCGCTCTTCTTCGGTTTCCATAACCCCCCTCTTCTGATCCATCATCTGGATCAAGTTCTTCTCAGAAGGGAGGCAGAAGTCCAAGAAGTAGCTGAAGATCTCTGGATGAGAGACTTTGCTCTCGAACAGGGATTGCTCCCCATGAGAGGGGCTCATCAGTGTGTCATCAGGCTCGTAAAACTCATAAAGTGCATCACCACTGTAGCTGTCTCTGGGAAGACGGTCCTTCTTGATCTCACAAAGTCCATCCCCAGTCTCATCCTCTGGTCCTGGTGTGGTGGAGTCGTAATATCCCTCATCACTATTAGGTGCGGACTCTTGCTGGTCGCTCTGCGGTGTCAGGAGCTCGACCCCATCCATTGCCCCACTAGCATAGGGGTGGACCTCCCCCTCACGCAGACCACATGTCTCCAGCTTGCCACTCACTGCCTGCAGTTCGGGACTGCTCACAGCTGGAGGCAGCGGGGCTTCATAGCTCCTGCCCTCTTCAGCGGTGCTGTCCCATATCTGCTGGAGGTACTCCTCCTCAGACATGGCCATCTCCTCCCCACCTCCCTGGTAGGTGACAAGGCATGGGCTCCGTTTAGCAGTGTCTCGGCTGCGCTCCACAGAGATCGTGCTCTCAGCAATGCTGAGGATGTCAGGCTCGGCAATGATGTCTCCGCACCCAGTAAGGGAATCAAAGCTCTTCAGGGATGTGACGTCTCCAAAGAGGAGACTCAGCTGGTCCCCAGAATGTAATGAGGGAGGGTCGTTGTCTGGATGAAGGGCCACAGGGAGATGGCTGTAGTTGGACTCTGTGTAGACAACAGCATCTACCTCTGGTTTTGCATCCAGATCATCCTTGCCCCCAGGCATTACCACCACATCGCCCTCACAGCCGCCCTTATCAGCCTGGAGCCAGTCTGGCTCAGCAGCCTCCCCAAAGTCAGCTGCTGTGCGCACCAAGCAGTTACCTGCTGAGCTTCCTGGGCAGGCTGCAGCAAGAGGGACAGACCCGGGTCCTCCTTTCTCCACAGCTCCAGGAGTTTCCGCTTTCGTGCCCTGAGCTTTGCTGGTCTCCTCCGAATCCCCAGGCCACTCAGAGAGCTCTGTTTTCTCACACTCAGCAATCTTGCTCTTACGGTGACGCCGGATGCTGTTCAGAAGTCCCTTCAGGCCTTTTTTTGGTCTGGGGAAGGATGACTTGTCTCCGTTGGGCTTCTTCTCATAGCCCTCAATACTCCCTGGTGGAGAGCCATCCTGCCTGCCAAAATCAAACTTGATGCTGCTGTCTATGGCCACGTGAACGCTTTGGGAGCTTGGCAGCAGGCAAGGATGGGAATCCCTGCTTCCATCTGAAGGGCTTTCCAACTGTGCCCCACTGCCCTCATCATATGCAGTGCCGCTGATCCCATCGTGGGTCTTACTTTTACTGAGCCCCTTTTTAGAAGCTCCTTTCCCCTGGCCTTTGTTTCTGCTGCTGAAGAAACTCGGCAGTGTACATATACTCCTCTTCCCTCCAAATAACTTGAAAGCAGTTTTTTTCAGCTTGCCAGAGGGTGCCGGGAGCTGCTGCTGCTCTGCAGCCACGGCTGAGGCATCGCTCTGCTGGGACAGCTGCTCAACATTCTCCTCCGGCTGCTGCTCACCGCCCTTGCACTGCCTGCATGCTGCAGACTGCAACCGGGTCCTGGCAGCTTCCTCTGTGCAGCCTGTTTCCATGGCAGCTGCTCGGTTCTCGTGTTTCTAGCTGGAAACAATGGTGGTAGAATCTTCTTGCAGGCACAGGGACGAAAGCATCGTGGCTGATCTAAAGCAAAAAGAAAGGAGAGAGAGATAAGGAGACAGCAGTGGGTGACACATAGGTGTAGCAAGGCAAAGAGCTACATCACCACCTGCAACTACAGCTGCAAAAACCTCCTACCTGTTAGAACTCTGCACAAAGACGTCACTGTTGTGAATTCTCCGGAACCCACCTATAGCCTTTGGCAATAGCACCACATCACAGGGACAGGTAGACCTGAGCCCTGAGCCACCTCATTCAACCTCCGACCTTTCTCAGAGACACTGAGGTTCTGCTCTGTTAGCAACTGCCTGTCAGCACAGAAAACACGGGCATCTCCAAAAGGGAGAGAGACCAAGACACACCAAACTCTGCTTCCAGCCATCCCGAACGTAGCACCAAACAGGAAGCATCTGGACAGTCAAGCCAGAGAGCAGCCCTAATGGCAACTGCGCATCCAGCAAAAGCAGCCATTTACCATATTTTGTTTTCCTCACTAAATTTCAATTGTTTTCGAAATCATCTGTCATGCAAGATAAAACTGCATTAGAAGTACTTATTATAAACCACCCTGATCAGATAATCTCAGAAGCAGAGAGAGGTAGGTTTTCACTTTCATCCTGGATTGATGTTAATAGCAGCAGAAATAAAACAGTAATATTTCTTTTCCAGAATTAAGATCGGAGAAAATAAATCCAGTGAGAATTGTAATGCACCGCTGAGCTGCAATACCTGAGGCTTAGCTCTGATCAGCCCGAGGCCAGGACAGCTTCCCAGAGATCTCAGTGAAAAACACCCAAATGATGGCTTTCAGCTCCTATAACCCAACAGCCAGCCCACGATGTGAGGTTTGCTCTCAAGCCTTGGGAACCCATACAAGAGGAGCGCAGTATTTATTTGCCTCCATAATTAATGATAACCTTGGTGTTCACCCTCCTCACTAAAATAAGTGGCCTGGGAAAACAGATGGGGCGGGACGCAGCTCTGCTCCCAACGCTGCAGGCTGACCTGTCCTCCTGCCTGCAGTGGGGCACTGAGCCCCAGCACAGCCGGATCCCCAGCTCACTGCTCCCAGGGGCTGTGTCCGTGCCTGATGTTTCTTTTGGCTGCTCGAGCCCTGCGGGCGCAGAGCCAGCTGGAGGCAACAGAGAGCAAGGCGTAGGTGGAATTCAGGCCTGCTGAATGTAACCGTGCCGTGGGTGAGTGTCTGACACAATTCCCTGACAGCAGCCAGCAGGATGCTCAGCTGGGACCTTGCTGCATGACCCTGAGCCCTGGAACAGCTCCGACACTCACCTAGAGGCTGGAGACAAGGGGATGTATTTACAGCCATTGCTGACAGAGGCGGATTTAACCACCTTATACATCCCTGACAGCACAGTTTGCCCTTTCTCTGAGGCTTCCAGGGCCTCTCCAGAGCATCCCAGGGGCCAACCAGTGCTTCTCTAGCTCTGACAAACAGCACTTCTGCACTCCTGGGCAGATCCAAAGCCTGTCTGGGGTGACTCCAGGATTCTTCTGGAACCTCCAAAGAGCCTCTCTAGAGAGACCTGATTAGATAGGATCAATAGAAAATAGTATGCAAACATCTGTATACGTGCATTGCTAAAGTAGTAGAAAAATGAAACAGGAACAAGACTTCAGTTTGAAAATAAGCTCGCTCTGGCTCCACATCAGCACTGGCATCAGTAGATGCTCACTGCTGTGACCACACAGCTATTTATGGATGCCAGGACAATAAAGTCACCAAGGGCAAACACACAATTGATGGAATGCAAAAACGGGGTCAGAAACAAACATATACAAATCACAACAGTAAAAGACAGCACTTCACCTGTGCCCAGCTCCCTGAGGCAGCCAGCGGGATGAGGTAGATCTGGCTGTACTTGGGGTGACACAGCTTCCTGCTCTAGCCATAGGTAGAAGCAGGGCATGACTGAAACTGCCAGGGGAGCAGGCAGCCGGTGCCAAGAGGCTGACCTGGGCCAGAGCTTGGGGCTCTGTTAGTGTACAACTGTGACAAAGCACCTCTGCTAACAAGCTTCTCCAGCAGTGAGTGCTGAGCACCGCATCCCCTCCTCCAGCACATCCATGGCACTGAGGATGGGTTCTAGAAGTGCTAAGGCAATTCTCTCAGAAGTAGAGTCTGAATTTTGAGTGGTTCTGTGTGGAGTCAGGAGTTGAACTCAATAGTATCCATTGGTCTCTTCCTACTTGGGACATTCTGTGTTCCTATGATTCTATACTAGGGACAACTTCCATCCACCCCAGCACCAGCTAAAGCAAAGGCCTGCTTTGTCCTCAGCTGGGATCTCGAGACTTTTAAGAGCATCCATGAAAAGGCACGACCACCTCAGCATTCAACAAAAACAGAAATGAGGTAGAGGATGAGAGTCTCACAGCCTGCACCTAAAAGACTTAGGAAAACAGCCCTGTTTTATTCCTTAAACCCACCACAGGCCTTAGGCAGCTCATCAAACCTTTCTCCTTCATGCAGACTGACACTGCCTATGGTAAGCAGAATGTTAAATCCCTTCTTTGTGCTGCACCAGAGATTAGCTGGTGTGAGTGACCCACTGCCATCAATGGACTCACCCAACTCTACCCTGGCTGCGTGACTTTCAGCAGGGCCAGAGCCCTCCAGAATCCCCTGATGACCCCTAGTGCAGAGCACAGCACATTGCTACCCTCATCCGTGGTGGGGACAGCCGCACAGAACACACCTGTTCCCTGCTCTGCAGAAGAGCTGCACAGCTGGGCTCTGCACAATTCCCTCAGATCCTGACAACTGCCATGAAAACATCTGCCTGCAATGAAACACCACGACACCAGGTAGCATTCATCCACCCGCTGCTTTCTATTCCTCCACGTCAGAACAGAGAACTTCCAGAACAGCAAGAACCACTGAGCCCGAGCGCAACAGAAAAGTGCCCTCTCCTGCAGCTCTCATGTGGTCAGCTGGGAGCACGCAGGCAGTACAGCCGTCAGAATGGGAGGCAGACACTTGAGCATGATCAATTAATTCTCACAGGCATCAGCAAAGACAAGCTACGATCAATTAATTCTCAGCAAGAAACCAGGCACGTCATCCTGATGCTACAAATGGGAGATGGGGCATTAAATTAAGGGACTTACCCAACTCACAGGGGAGCTTCTGTCTTGTCGCCAGGATTAGGATGCAGAAGCACTCACGGCAAGAGCACGGATTTCTGTAATCCAGGATAACTGCCTAAATGCTGGTTGTAGGGCTGGCGTCAGACGAAGCATCCCCTCACCCTAACTCACAGGTTGCTCTCATCCTTAAACCACTTTCCCCAGCAGCAGTCTGGGAAGCACTGGCAGCGTGCGATCCTGACAGCAGCCTCCTCCAGCAGGCCACATGTTGTACACCATGACATCAGGCTTCTTTCTCCCTCCTCTATGGAGAACACGGCACGTCTTCCCCATGCTAGAAAAGCAAAGACGTGCAGAGCAAAGCCGGGCACGGTGCTACAAGGGCTGCAGCCCCAGGACTCCCTGCAGGAGCTGCACGCCTCACTAACAGCAGGCCACACAAGCTGGGTCCCAGCTCTGAATGGGAATGAGCCCCATCTGTCTCACTGCCCATACAATGGTGCAGAGTGATGGAGACAAAGGCACAGTGAGGCACACGAAGCCCAGTGCAGCAGGAGGCGTCTGGCACCGGTCAGGGCAGTGGCTGGGAGAACACAGCACAGCAGCACGGCAGGGTGCACGCCTGCTCCAGACACCTTCAGGCAGCACGGTGTGTTCAAGCAGCAGTTCAGCACGTTCTGAACGCACATACAAACAAAAGACCTCCTTCTACCACCCTGGGAAGGGTCTCAGCTGAGACGCAGGGAACTCGCTGTGACGCTGCAGCGGGATGGGTACGTCCCCAGGGACCGAGTCTCCCTCCTGCTGCAGCTGTGCAATCCCTCCCCACTGACCCCACGCTCCTCCACAAAGCAGTTGGGAGCGTCTCTCCAGAGCACTCTGAGCCTGCCCCAGAAGTCAACGGCCCTGAGAATCGCAAACCATCTTCCATTTTCCAATGTAGTTTTATCCGTGGCCATTTTATACATCCTTTATCTTACACGTTACATGCTGTTTTTTCCTTCAGCAGCATTCAACCCACAGCATCCTCACCCCTACATGCAGTTCTCATTCCCTAGGCCAAGCAAACCCTCCAAACTCTCCCCACACAACACGCTCTGAGCTCCCTGAGCCATCCCACGGTCTTTCCCTATGCAGCAACAGAAATCAAAGCCTCTGCAAACAGAGGCAGCAAGAAATGCACATGGTGCCCGGAAGCCCCAAGCACACACAGCACAGCCCTGCACCACCAGAACAGCACAGCCCGGCTCCTTCTGTGAGCCCCACATGGAAACTTCGCTCCATCTCATTTCCCCAAGCACTGCTTACAAACAAACAGCAGTCCTTTCCAGGACACTCCTGCATATTCGTGCCATTAATTCCTCAGTTTACAGAGGGATGTTATTGCAGCTGTCAATACCGACAGGCACGGAACTGCTAAAACGTGCTGCCGCTATCCTCAAATAAACTGTTGTGCTAATGATTTTTGTTACAGTAAAACCAGCATGCCACAGAAACCGTTTTGTCGGAAAGCCGCGTATTAATGTCATTCTGTCTCAGAAACAAAGACAACTAGAGCACTTCAAAGTTTCAATCCCGAGGCCCGATTTAGCAAAAGCTTTATAGTTGTAAAATTCCTTTACTCAGAGCTGTGATTTTCTCCAGTTGTTTGTCACTGCAATAATTACACCGACGTGCAGCACCACGTGGGCAGGTATCTGTGTGCCTGGAGCTGGTGCTGCTTGTCCCCGGCCTTTCCTCCTGGTGTGACCACATCCACAGCAGGACATGCCGACTCTTACCCCAGTAGGGTGTAATTAGTGTGCCACATTTACATACTTAATAAGGCAGGCTGGGTCCTATGGTGAGCAAAATGCTACAGTGTAGGTGGACACGATGCACTTGCATGTGTGGCAGGGCCTTGTTTTTAAGGGGAGAGATGGGCAGCGTGCCATTCACCACCAACCTCAGCTTTCCCCCACTCAGAGTTTCCATCTCACCTTTTGTAAAAGAAAATCATTTTGTGTTTCGTTATGTTCTGCCACCAGGCCAATGGGTTTGGAGCACACTGACAGGCACAGAGAGCAAACGTTGCTGAGCACATCTGTGCTCCAGCCCCCAGCTGCAACAGACTACACTCAGCAGTGGAGCAAGAAGACAACAGCTGAGCAGCACCCAAACACCTGAAAACACACCAGAGATGCTCCCAAATCAGCAGCCCCCTCAGTTCACTATGACCCCACCTTACTGTAGGACTTCAGCTCAACCGAAGCTGACCCACACTACCACAGCAGCAGAGGCACAGAGCTCGGGATGAGCCAGGAGCACTGCGCCTTCAGCCTCCACAGAGATCACAGCCGCCACAACTGCAAGTAGTAACCACATGAAAAACAAACACGCAAGTGAACGCTTTTACAAGATGAGTGTAAGTTTAACAGCTCCGCCCGAGGAGCTCACAATGCCTCCATTAAGGCTGCTATTGAATTAGAAGGCAGAGCCCTCCCACGGAGGCATTCCTGCGCCTCTCCTGCTCCAGCCTGGCTGTCTGGGTGCCTCGCTCTGCACACACTCTGTCCCTGCTGCTCTCCGTCACCTCATGGTGTCCACTGTTCAGCTTTTGGATGTGAAAGACAGAAACCTAGAAGGAAAAGAGATGCTCCCAACAAAAAGTCAAAGCCACCCTATTTCTGGGGGAAGGCCGCTGGCTTCAGTCGTTGACTGAACACCAGCGCTGCCCAGCAGCTCCAGCAGAAGCCTAAGATGCAGTTATTTCCACCTTACACAAAGCCACATGACAAGCCACTTTTCTATCAGTGGCTCGCAGATACCTGTTTTTTCCAAGACAGGGCACCGGCACAGCGTCCATTGGGTCACACCGGATGGGGAGAAAGGCAGCCAAGAATGCAGGTCCACATCTGACAACACAACGCGGCCCGCTGCAAAGCCCTCATCCAAACTCTTTCCGAGGACCTCGTAAAACCCACGGGATCGTCCACCGCTCTCAGCAGGGCACCCCACAGCCATTCCGCCTCTGGGAGCCCTTCAGCAGGCTGGGCTCTGCAGGAGGACGAAGAGATGGAAGGACACAGAGCAGCGGGGCCTGTCGCGTTCCCACGAGCTGCCCGCGGAACTCGCCAGAGGAAAGGCGAGGACGGGAGCACAGCAGCTCCCGGCGGGGCTCGCCGAGCCCAGCGGCAGCACGGCCCGGTCCAGCCCCGCTCTCAGAAGCGGAGCCCGGCGCAGCCCCACCTCAGCCCCCTTCCCACGGACACGCCGTCCCACGCACCCGGGCCGAGCAGCTCCGTGCCCCGCCGCCCCGCCGCCACGCCGGGCTGCAGCCAGGCCCCGGGCGCCGCGCTGCGGGAAGCGCCGCGGATCGGAGCGGCGGGGCAGAGCGCCGAGCACGGGGAGGAGCGAAGCGGCTCCGCTCGCCGTCAGCCCCGGGGCCGCGCCGCCACAATGGCCGCCCCGCCGCACTTACCGGCGCGCTGGGCCGCGATCGGAGCTCGTCGGAGGCGCGGCGCGACGCCGTACGGCCCTGCCCGCCGCCGGGAGGGACTGGGCGGGGCCAGCCAGAGCCGCGGGGCCGGGCCGGGCGTGGCGGCGGGGCCGGGCCGTGACGGGGCGGGCGCTGTGACACGGCGGGGCGGGGAGAAAGGCCGCTCCGCGCGGAGGGCCGAGCCTCGCTGGCCGCTCGTCGCCCTCGGCTGAACCGCCGTGAGCCAGAAACGAGAGGAGGTGCGTCAGAAAGTGAGGAAGGCGGAGCGGCTGGTGCCGTGCGTGCTGCTCGCGGCACCGCTCCTGATCACGAAATGTCCGGTAATTAATAAAGATGGGCAGCTGGCACGAGGCCACCGGCTGGTACTGGCTTGGTGTGATTACTGAGAACGTGACGTTTTTCGGCCACGCAAATGGTCAATTTCATTCCCGTTATGACACTCGTTATTTGCCTGCGCAGGGCCCGGGGGTCGCGGTGTGGGGCCGCGGTCCTCCGTCTTCCCGGCCCCACAGACACAGCTCAGCCGCTATGGAAGCCCCGTAGCAGAGGCTCAGCTGCGCTCCCCTTCCTACAGCCCCAAACCCGAACTTTCTTAGCCCACCGCACGTGAACAAGTGGTTTGGTGGAGGAGAAAGGTGCGCGTGGGTGACTCCAGCCCTTTTCAGAACAGTTTGGAAATCCAACATCAGGACCTAAGCCCTCATTTCCATCCAGGATTTTAAATTAAGGACTACAACAAGAGTAGCACAAGAGCTATTTACATGTGCTCAGCTGCAGCACCAATGCATGCTGCTGCATAGACAGAGCTTGAAGATTACACAGCCTTATCAGCCTTTGCAAAGGAAACAAACTTCACTCTTCCACCTTTAACACTGAAGATGAATTGGTGGTGGACAAGCCTCTGGAGGATTCCCACACAGCGCAAGCTAACCTCAGAGGATGGCCTGGTACTGCTCAGGGCAGCCTACAACACAGAAGAATCACCCCTGTGAAATCCCCATGATGTTACACTTCCTGGGACGTTAGGGCATTTCAGACTGAAATAATGAAGATCACAGCACCAGCTGAGTGCCCAACCCAGCACACGCAGCAGAATAGAGAGCTACAGCACTACAGCCTTGGAAGTGGAGGGCATCTGCCATGGGGATGTGTTGCTGCTGGCGCTCCCACATATGAGCAGGCTGGTAGAGGAATGACTTCTTGTGGTGTTAAATCCTCTCCTGGAAAGAGGCTGCTTTATGCTAACTGGAGGAGAGCAAGACCCACCAGATCAGGCAGCTCCATTCCGTGCAATCGCTCCCCGCACTACTGAGTGACTTCCAAAGCACTGTTCAGCTCATTTGAAGAATGCCAAGCTTTAGGGATCTTCCCATGAAAGACTTCCTACAGCCTAGTGAATAGACTCCACAACCTTTGAAATGCAGGACGTACCTGTGTTTTGCAGACAGCAACCTGTGCAGAGCCGTTGTCACACTGACATTTTGCAGGAGCTTAATAGTGACCAGATGTCTGAACCAAAGCCAATGGCCCACTCTGCCAAGGGTGTTTGGAAGCACTCTTCCCTTTGCCTTCATTTCAACAGCAATGCTGGAGTGAAGGAACTAGCAGTTAGCAGAATGTATCCCTGATGAAGGCCGTCCAGGCATAACGGTCACTTCCAGATAACATGGGCTGGGCTTCTAGTCTCTTTCATGATCAGTTTAACAGTATTTTACCAAACAGATCACAACAGTTTAATAAAAATATTAGCATACACTTTTAATTTTAAAATCCTGCACTATCATAGGCACTCAGGCAAGAGAGATGCTTCAGCCCTCAGCGGTAAAGTGAATCACTTTCAGTAAGAGTAAAATGGCATTTAATGATACTCCTTGAGCAGAGAAGTGGGATTTTGGCCTTCAGGGATTTTTGTCTGGAAACATGAAGTGCAACTTCTGCCTGAGTCATCTGCAAGCATGGCCACTGGGAACAGCCTTTGCGTTTACCTGGTGTCAGGGCTTGGCACAGGGGTGCAGGGGAAGTGACAGCCACAGCTAGGTAGTGTTAGGGCACTTGAATGTGGCTGAAACAGTCTCCTGCTGCTCTCACCAGGCTGCACAACCAAGGAAGTACCTTTAAAAGTACCTCTCTGGGAAACAGATCTTACACACAGCTGAGGAACAACATGCAGCTTCGCTCAGATCCATCTCTGCCATCACTCTGATATGCCCAGTGCACAGCAGGAGCTGAAGAGTCCTGTTTTTCTCTTCTCCTTCTCTCACTATCTTTCCATACAGGTTTCAGAGACACTTTGCAAGCAAAAAAAAAAAAAAAAAAAAAAAAAAAGAAACCCAAAACTTTTTAACCACAAATTCACATCTGTTTTGTGCTGTGCAACAGCAGCATCAGAGGAGCTTTTAATTCAGGCACTGGGCATGTTTCTGGGGCAGGTGTCTTCCATGGTCTCTGCTAAGGCTGATGTTGGAGGTAGCTCACCAGCACTGGTGGAATGTCCAGCTCTCTGAGGGCATGTGCACGGCCAGCCTGCTTCAGGATGTGTCTCACCACCAGCCTAGACTGAGACATCAGGGATTTGGGATGAGCTGTGGAAAGAAAAGGAAGGAAGAACAAGATCATCACTGCAGACCTTCAGGATACACAACCCTGCTGGAGAGCTTGTGTGGTGTCAGCAAAGGGAGAATTGATGCACCTAAACCAAGTGTTTTTGCTGGGGTTGGTCACGCTCACAGTTGGCCACAGGGTATTTTCATGGGAATTGGATATAAAGAAAGAAATTTTGATTTATGCTGAAATAAGTGCAGTTTCCCTGGACTTAGCCAGCACAGGAAAGATGATGGTAAGCAGCAGAAAAAGAGAGACATGGAGAAAAGCAGTATTTAACCCCACAGATTTATGTTAACCAGGCATACCAGCCTGTGGAAAGACCGTGTGCTCCAGATTAGCACCAGTGGCAGTGAGAACACTCATTTAAAGTAGCTTGGTGAAATTGCTACAAGCAGCAGACATTGAGTGAGGTGAATCCAACTCGGAGGACAACCACATAACCAGCAGCTGCACCGTCACCCAAAGACCTCCAGTAGGGTAGCCTGTCTCCAACAACAGCCAGCAGTAGAAGCTGGCAGATACTACAAACAAGTCCTTCCGTGATACTCCCACCTAAATTCCAACCATTTCTTTTGGGAGTTTTGTGAGGCAATGTGTATCTAAGCTATCATGTTTCATTACCAGTGCTGGACCTATTCTCTGCTCATTTGTTACACCCTCATCCTTTGCATGCATCGTACTGGAGCTTTTTATTGCTCTTACTGTGAAAACCACTATCACTCGGGGGAGGTAGGAATAAGCGTTCAGAGTAAAAGAATGATAATATTCAATAGTTTAAGACCAGAGAGACTCATTCTCTCAAGTGAAGCTGCAAAGAGGGTCAAAGCTTGCAAGAAAACTTGCTTAAGCCAATCTCTCCCCTCTCTAATGGGAAGTAGAAATAAAGTGAAGGTGACCTGAAGCAACTTGCCCCCATATAAGCCCTGGGGGCACACACACAAATTACCTCTTGCCTGCAACAGCAGCTCCAGGCCCTCACTACCAGGTGCTATCTTCTTGATGTTTGGCAAATACACATTGGCTCCAAAGTCAAGAAGCAGCTTGATGAACTCACGCCGGCAGCTGTGCCTCAGGCAGATCTCCAACAGAGTCTTGGGCTCCTTGATGCGCGCGATCATCCTCTCATCAGTGCAGTTGTAGTTGGGATCGGCACCATAGAGCAGCAGCAACCTAAAGCATTCCAGGTGCCCATAGACAGCCGCGAGGTAAAGCGGACCAGAACAAGCAGTGGCGTTGGCAGCCCACTCAGGCACCCTGGCGTGGACATTGGTCTCTGCACCATGCTCCAGGAGCTGCTGCAGAATCTCAACGTTCCCATCCCTAGCTGCGGTCAGCAGCGGTGAGCAATTGTTGTAGATGCTGCCAGAGGGACCAGCTCCTGCCTCCAGCAGCGCTTTCACACACTCCAAGTGGCCATTGCTGACTGCTGTGAAAAGTGGGGTTTGTGCCTTCACGTCCAGACTGTCCACCTCTGCCCCATGAGACAGGAGGACCTCCAGGCTCCTGAGGTGGCCCTTGGAGGCGGCCAGGCGCAGCGGGGTGCTGGGAACACCCCAGCCACTCCTGTTGTTGATCACTCTCTTGTACCTGTCTTGGTGCAAGAGCTTGTCAAGAGTTTGGTAATCGTCCTCAGATACCACTTGGTTCAGCTCCTCACTTTCACCATCATCTTCATCTTCTCTGGGCTGGAGCATGGAGAAAATCTTAGTGATGTCCATTAAGCTCATTTTTTTTGCCTGTCTTCTGAGCACCACTTTCATTGTAAGCAGTAAAACCTGATGTCTATGGGACAACAATAAGGGTGAGAACCAGGTGCCTCTGACACCACCCTCACCTTTTCATTATTATTTGTTACACATTTAAGGAAGATTCTGAAAAAAAACCAACCCTATTATATTTCTGACATGCATACCCTGCTGCCTCCATAGGTGAAAAAATCCATGCTGGTGAAGTATTAATGTAAAGACTGAAGACATCTCTGTAGCACTCAAGTGGGCCACTTCCCCTTAAAATATTGCAATCAACAATGTGCCAAAACAGATAATTTGGTGTTGAAGTTCAAAGGCTGCATGGGTGAACTCAGATCTTTTCACTTAGTACTTTAGTTTACAGCTTTACTGCTGTCCCCAGAGGTGATAAAGGGTATGGGACCACTCATGGGATACTCAAACCCAGATCTCAAGAAGGCTTCTGTATGGCCACAGACTTTTGTGAGCATTCTGCACCCAGCTCGTAAATAAAGCCGCCCATTTTCCCAGAACCCTCAGAAACCTCCCCATCCAGCTGTGCCCCATAAGTGCCTGACAAAAGACCACGTGGAAAAAAAGAATTTATTCTGCTTCATATTGAGCAGCACTGTGCAAATAGCTTCACCTGCAACTGCATTTCTGAATATAATGAAAGCTATGGAATGCTCAAATGATCCAAGAGATGACAGTATTACTGGATTTTGCTCAAGAGCACACAAAAACAAGGACTCAATTTTTACACCCAGTTGAGTTTTAAAGGGATTAAATTTCAAAATAGGACTCCAGAATAGAAGATGAAGTTAAGGTGAGTATGGCCGTGTTAAAGATTTGTAGCACTGCACTTCCTTAAACTGTTAACATCCCAGTTCAGCACAGTGCATGCTCTCCTGCCTGCTTCAGCACAAGGAGCAGGGCTGCAGGAAGGACTGAGGATTTTCCATTGGCCATGCAAGGAGAAAAGAGAGGGGCACCTGACAGTGTTACACACAAGCCAGGCCCAAAGCCTGGGGATTTGCAGGGCCCAGCCCTGCAGCAGGGTGGCACTAGCACAAAAGGATGCAATAGAAACACTGCCTGTCAAGGACAGAAGAATTTGTGGCATGGCAGCCCTGCAGTAACTCAGGTTTCCTACAGGAGAGGCTCCATCATCTCCACCTTGACACAGGAGAGAGCTGCACTGAGCAATTAGCCCTGTTCTGCAAGTGTGCATCTGCTGGTAGCAAGGAAAAGCCACAGGAGATGTGTCCCACATCAGCCTTTGATGGAGAGGAGAGGTGAGCCCAGGGAGCTCCCCAGTGCCAAGCCATCTCAGCAGCTCTATTTTTGGGTTAAGTAGAGCAAGTTTGATGGCAGCTGATTAAGGCAAAGCTCTGTTGCACTTCCACCTGTTAAATTAACCCAATCCATCTCTGTTGAAATAAGTGGAAGTATACATTTTTGTTATTCATTAGACACACTAATACCAAGAACTGGGGCTTTGAAGTCACCCATCCAACACTGCTAATAGCATGTGGGGAGGGGTAGCTTGAGGACCTGAGGCATTAGGGTTATTAATCCTGATCCAGGGAGAAAAAAAAAGAAAGAGCTGTCATCTCTTGGGCTAAAGGAAATCATTCACCACCTGTGGACCCAGAAAAGAGGTTACAGCTAGGGCTGAAAGAGACAAAAAGAACATGTGTGAGTTCATACTCACGCTTTCAAAATCCTGGCTAACAAATTACCTCCAATTACCCCAAGCTGCCCACACGCTGTTACGCTATTGCCTTACCTCTGCGAGGCAAGTGATGCTCACAGCCAAGACAGGCAAAGCAGACGCTCTCCCATGGAGAATTCTTCCTTGGTTTTAATTAAAAAAGGGGAAGAGAAAGAGAGCCCTTGCTCTGTCAGGGATGGACATCCACTCTGCGCAACTGGAAGGGCGCAGGCTGTCAAGCTCACAGCTGAAATGCCACCACAGGGAGCAGGGCCAGGGAGCCTGGGCTAAATTTAGCCCCCACAAGCATTTATCTTCCCACTTCCATTCTTGGAAAGTTCCCACTGGGTAAATATAGAGAGGGGCAGCATGGGGGGAGATTCAGACAGGTGCAGGAGGTTGCTTGACCAGGGGTATTTGCTCCAACCAGGAACCATCTTAATTTGCTTCACTGTTTCCTTGCTGAAATCGCAGGGAACTTCTCAGTTTTGAGTCCCTATTGTGACCCAGCCCACCAGGCAGCACCTTGCCAGGACAGCCCATCGTAGCACTGGCTTCCACAGAATGCTGCTTGCTGCCCGTTGTCCAAAAGCTCTCCTCTTCACAGCACACTCAAATGCTTTTTCCACTTTCACGGCAATAAAATGACCAAGCTCCCCTCTCATCTAAATCTGCAAAAATAACTCACTTACTTGGTTCTATGAGATTATGCAGTTTAAGTGCATAGTAAAGCAGAAAACTTTGTGGGGGGAAACAAAACAAAGAGGAAGAAGTATGCAGGCTGTCTTATCAAAAGCTGTCAGCTGCTGAGTGTAATCTTATTTTACCCAGTTCCCCCTCAACCTTTTCCAAACTTTCAGCAGTGGAGCAGGAGTGGTCTGATGGTTTGAAGCAGCACTATCAGTAGTACTAGATAAGAAAGAAACCAAGTTACCCAGCAGAGAAATCTCCACAACTGCACAAACTAAAATCAGGGGACTTGGGAAAATATTTTTTCAAGTCCTCACCACCACACTCTGGTGAGTTTGTAGATGCACTGTGAAAAGTGTGAAGAGCAAGAAAATGTTAAATAATGATAGGCTTTAAACTTTTGGCTTACTTGCAGTTTCCCTCTCTTCAAATTCACTTATAATATTCTGTTACTTCAAAAAGATCCCTTTCCTGAGGTCAAGACTGTGAATGAAATTATTGAGAAGAAACATGGATAAACATCGTGACAAAAGCTGAGAATTAACTATTCATTAAACATCAAGAGGCTGCAATCACAACTAGGATTCTGCAGTCAGAAAAGCCAACCCTGATTCTAAAGCCATTCAACAAAACAAAGAAATAGAAGCAGTAATTAAAAAGGCAGAGATTATAAAGGAGAGAAAAAAGATACAGATAACAAAATCAATATACCTTGAAAAATATGAAACACGGGAAATTGTAAAGGAATTTAGACATGAAAGGGAAACCACTGAATGGAAAAAATATAACGACAAATTGCATGTTCTTTTATTGCTGCTGCTGCTGCTTTCAACCAAGAAATCTTAGAAAGACCACCAACTTTCTTTTTTTTTTCCCCCTCAAGGAGCAGTGATAAATAAACCCACTACTAACAAAGCAAGGAGTTCAAAGTACTTGCTGAATAAATCCACCACTCAACCGGACAAGAGCAAATAGAAATATTCATTACGCTCCTTTAACAGCTGAAGAGCCACCTTAAACAGAATCTTGCATGAATATTTCAACCAGTAGCTTCAGATAAGCTCCAAACAGGAGCTTGAGGAGAGGTGGCTGATAAGTCAGACCTGTTCCTGTTCAGCTTCCTAACACTTCCAACTCTGGGGAAGGCTGAGAAGGCAGGTCATGAAGGACTCTCCTATCTGGGCTGCCCCCAGGCTGTGTCACCTGACACACGCTCCAGGAAAAGACATTCCTTTGCCAGCTGTCCATTAATTGGGGAAGAATTAAAGGACAGGTGTACATTTAATGTCAATCAAGGAGGTTGTTTGGAAGATCAATCCTGCTCCATGAAGTTGCTCTCAGAAAGATTAGTTATTAACACAGCTGAACAAAGTTAATGAGCTTTCTGACTTAACACTGCAAAGCAATCAGATTTGAAATTTCAGCACTCAATCGTACCAAATAACTTCACAGGGATTAGGGATTAACAGCAGTCCTCGAGGTCTGAAGAGAGCATTTATTGTGTGGGGATATTTCTGACTCCTCTCTTGCACTGTGAATGACTGCAAAACAGAACACAAGAGCCAATTCAAACTTGGGGTTTACTCCTGTGCCCATAAAATACCTGCTTGCAGCTTCCTGGCACTTGCAGCTGTCTGCTCTGCGGTCACTCCCTTAGAAGTGGCTCTGGTGACAATCCCCAGCAGCACTGAGATTCAGATTTTAGCCACGAGGGGACACGAACACCTGCACACATCCCATGCTGCTCCTACCCGCGCGGCGACAGCTGCCGGGTGAGCTTCGGCATTTACAGTCTAAAGGATGCATGCACATACATTGTGTACTTACAATCATCGTGAGCTCAGATGAACTCACTGAACCGAAGGAGAAGCCATGAAACTCGTGATTCTTCCTCCATGAGCTATAAATCCTGAAGAACTCGAGCCACAGAAGCACGGTGGCGCTGACAGCTGCTCCCTGCGTTCCCTTCCTTCCCATGCTTTTTTCCCTTCCAGGCACCCTGTTCTTTTTCAATCCACTGAAGCCAGCACCTATTAACTGATGCCAGAATATGAACCTTAAAGACCTGAAATACAGAACCCAAACTCAGCACGTACCCACTCTTAAGCAAATTAATCTGTGTAACACCATAAATCTTTTCCTCTCAGAATTCTCCACTCAACGTGCTTCAGGCTGGTAATGCTTAGAAGTTACCTGTGGGAGAAGCAGGAGGCATCTGTTTCTATTTTGCAGTACTAAAATACACTGGGTTTAAGCCTTGGGACAAAGTAAAACCAAAAACTAAGCCATCCCCAAAACCACCTTGGCCCTGAGATGGCAAATCACTTGCTCAACAGAACTGCAGATTTTCGTGTTTGCTCAGAAAAAGCAGATAAGATGCAGCAGCCACCTCTCAGTTGTGCACCACTTCTCTGATCAGCAGGAACTGCCATGTTTACTGCCAACAGCTTTTAAAAACAAAACCAATCAAAAACAAACCCCACAAACAGCAAGAGGAAGTGTTAAGTTCTGAAGTGATGTATGAAAGGAACATATGCACTCCCTGTTTCTTGCCTGTGTCAGGTAAGCTCAGTGTCTTGTCTGTTCAGCTGCTGTAAGTACCTCACCAATGAGGATGACTGAGACAAGAGCAGCACCTGCTAGCTTTGGATATACATAGCTGACTTTCCCCCTTCCCAAATTAGTGCTATTTATAATCATTTTTAAGATCAATTCCTACTCACACTGTATTTCTTGCTCCTCTCTCCCACGGCTGAGCAAAGCTCCCAGATCTGTTTTGTTCTTGGGGGAGGAAAGGGGCATGTTTTAGTAAAGAGCATCCACTTTTCTCCAAAGCCACTGCAATAAAGACATGAGAAATATGGCTCTGATCTGACTTACTCTTACTTATTTTCTTATTTATTACTCCTAAGGCTGCTTTGTTTTTGTCCCCTCACATCTCCTCCTTCATCCCCAAGTGAAAGAAAACAGTAATTAAAGGAGAACACTCGAACTGAAAGATTGTACATGATAGAAATTGTCATCAATACACCTTCCACTTATCATTAAAGAAACATTTAGAACAGAACTTCACTTCAGAGAGATGAACTTACTATTTCCAGGAGCTCCACATTAACTGACCCGTGCAGACCCACACAAGGCATTGCATGCATTTCCCATCACTGGTGAATAACTAAGGTGAAGATTCAGTCCTGTTACTATACTTTGTTATGAGGTT
Source organism: Centrocercus urophasianus (assembly GCF_019232065.1). NCBI lineage: Eukaryota > Metazoa > Chordata > Aves > Galliformes > Phasianidae > Centrocercus > Centrocercus urophasianus. The sequence continues at coordinate 11,453,660 of NW_024884800.1, read as the reverse complement.
GTCCTTCCACACATATGCACGAAGCTTTAACACCAGCTAGTTACTGCCAGCATCATTAATTGCAAGGCAGCTGAAACGGAGGGAAAAGGGTACAAAGTTAAATTGCTATCAAAGAAACAGAGCACTACTGCTCCAGTGCAGAACTGAAATGAATCAAGCACTAAGATCTTTGGTACGAGAACCTGAGCCTCACCAAGACAGCATGCTAAATGTTTTTTCTGTCTTAATAGCATACTTGTCTTCAGGACAGAGCTCCAGTTAAGTTTACTGATCAGTATTTGCATTCCGTGAAAGGTATCCCCAGTGTATTAAAACCTAGAGCTCTTAAAACCACAAGCCTTTAGCAAAACTGCTACCATGACTCTACATGGAATCCACCCCCTCAAAGCTTAAGTTAAAGCTCAAGCAGGGAAGTTTTAAATCCTCCTCACCAAAGGCGCTCATAGACAGTAAGTTCCCCAAAAATGCAAATTACATCTTTATCTCTTTCATTCATACTATATCCACTCCATGCTAATCCAATTAGATTTCTCTAGCATTTAATTAAGATTTCACTGACAGCATTAGAAATATCTAACATTAGCAAAAATTTAAAGCAAACATCTGAAGAATGAACACAACCAACTGTCAGGCATATTTTTGGCATTAATTCACAGAAAATAAATATCCACTTCTAGGATGCACCGTGCAGTGGAAAGCTCTCACCAGCTGGGTAACAGGTGTTGGTTTTGGGCCCATTCCTGGTGTTGGGGGGCTTACTGCCCTCCTCCCAACTGGGATGAAGAGCAGGCAGCTGTTATTACATAAGCCTGAGTGTTTCGGTGCTAAACTGACCCGGTTCCTCCATCTCTGCTGCAGAAGCACACAGAAGGTCAGCAAGGCACAGCCCTGGGACTTGGTGTGCTCCCCAACCCCTCTCTGCACCTCTCACACAGCACAAGTCTCCAAATACATCTTTTAGAAGTACCAGAACAGCCTGCTCTGCTCCGCCACGCAGATTCAAAGTATTTACAGTCCTACCCATGAGCGAGGGATAGTCTGCCAGGAAAAGAAGTCTGGAAAGAATATTAGTTTTTAATACAAAAGGAGATCTAAGCGCAACAAAACGTAGAGAAATACATGGAGATTCAACATCTCTTCATTAGAATCATTGTTTAAAAAAAAAAGCACAGGCACCAAGCAGTGCTGTATCCAACAGGCCCTCCTAAAACCAGGGATGTCACCTACTTTCTGCTCTGAAAAAAAGGGAAATCACACTGAGATCAACTCGCTACTTAAGAGCCTTTAGATGAATTTACATTTCAAGATATAAAGTTCTGTGTTGAATTTAATTAACAAACAGACCAATCACCACCTTTAAAAAGGCAAGGTATTGATATTTTCTTTTTAAGAAATAAAAATAAACTGTAATACAAATGTAATTCTGAGACAAATACATTCAGAGAAAGGACACAGTGCTCCTCTTAATACGGTACAATGTTTTTAAGCAGTGCATTAACTAAAATGACTTTCATGTGCACAGCCACTGCAGCACATTCAAGAATATGGGATTTAATTACACACAATTTTATACAACTGTCCCTCAACAGTTACAGTAGGACAAAATAGCAACTCACAGAAACAGCAAAAACATTTAACATTTTCAGCTGAGTTCTACACACAAGCTTAGGCAAGTTCCTACAAAGATCACTTTGTGATGAAAAGTACATATGTGTGCTCCAATACATATGATTAGATCCAGTGCTACAAGTTATTCCAGTAGTATGCTGCTACATTAAATACAAAGGCATATACACACAGGTCAACATTATGAGAAGAAATCAGGTCAACCCTTTTAGCCTACCCTCCTTCCGCATTGCTTCTGTAGTCCAGGAGATGCCAAAAGGACACAGTACTGCATGTTTAAATACTCACACTAACAAATTACAGACTGCAACTGGCACCAACCTGGCTGCTTTTGGTGCTGAAGACACTTAGAAGAACATGCACTTTAACAGGACCTGCTGCTTGTTAATGAAAACAAAACTATTACATTCAGAACAGACCATCTCCTCCCAGCCTGGATTTCAGACATGGGAAATGCTTACACACTCAAGAGGGACAGCATGTAAGCAAGAAATTGCCCCAGCTTCTAATAATAGAACACACACACACACACAAAAAAAAGATTCCAGCTTTCAATGCAAAGTGGTGGTGAAGGGGAGAAGAGAAACAACAGTCAATTTTTTTGGTCGCTCACTAATCATCATTACAAAGTAGTGCCAAGAAACTGCTCCTCTGGGGAGTAAGCACTGGAGTTACCAAATGCCAGCTTTACCAGGAAAGGATACAAAGCAGCACCTGGCAGAAGAGCTTATAAACACTTCCCCTCACATTACAGGCTTGCCAGTTGCGAGGGTACTCTGCAAACACACACCGTGACCCCTAAACGCAATGGAAACAACAGACGCTGGGTCCTTCACCAACTTGGTCATTTCAACCTGCAGCCCAAGGCCCAATTCAAGGCAGTGACCCCACAGATCTCTGCACACCTTTAGCTGCCAGCAATCCCTCTTGCTAGGGCTTGGAGACTACGTATAAGAATTTAACCATGATACCACAGAGAATCTCAAAGCAAGAAGCGCTCCAGAAAAGGGAAAGTTCTGCATAAGCCCCACAGCAAAAAAGATCCCTCCTTCATCCCTGGCAAAGGAATCCGAATGGAAAGCAGCAAGTTCCACTGTTCAGTTAACAGCTCCCCATAAAAAAGTACTCATCGACTTTGCAACACGCAGGTAGATGATCCACTAGGAATAAATAAGTTACAGGAACTTCTCACCTATACAGTGCTCAAATAAGGAGATTCCTATCTAAGAGCTTTTAAATTTCCCTTAACACTTCCAGGGAACATGTACTGAAGTCCCTCACTACTGCCTGCAGGGCACCAGGATCCAGAACACAGGCTGCACGCAAGACTCCAGAAAGCCAACCCCAGTTGGCCAGAGACCTGAGGACACTGCAGTGCTTTGAACAGCTGTTCAATTTTTGGTCTTAAAACAAAGTCATCTTCAAAACAACAACAAAAAACACCCCTCGTAGCTAAGCTAATGAGTTTTCAAACAAATAATCTTATGAATTCCTGAAAATATATTTCAACTCCCTTAATTTACAGCACCAGCATGAATGATTTTTAGTACGTTGTAGACTTTGGTCAAGTTCACATACATTAATGCCAAACTCTGTAAGACCACAGCTCATTACCCTCCCTTCAGCTAGGCTCTGCATTTCCAAGTACAGAGCCGAGCACTGATTGCTAACAGCTCCGACGTACTTTCAGTGCATCAAGTAATCTTTTCAGGGCTGTATGCTCCTAAATATCATCTTTCAGAAAGATCTGTGGAGACGCCGGTGTCCTGTTTTAGGGATAAGCAAACATTATGCTTGGGGAAAAAAGACAATCTAGATTAATTCAAAAGACAGAGTGTAAACATAGAAACCTTCTGCAAAATGTTTGTATTTATCTAAAGATTATCGAGTGGCATATCTGAACTCCTCAGTAGTCAAAGTTCGCCTACAATGATCCCGTTTTCATTACAAAAAGCACAGAACCTGTTGACATTTGGAATAACTGGTGCTAAGAACTGCCTTCCTTGGACTCGTTTACCATTTGTGAGTTATCTATTTCAGAAGCTATGCAAGCCATTCACTACTCTTCTACTACCTACAAAAAGGAGTGAATCTACTGGCTTGTTTGAACAGAGCTCCAAACTGCTGAGCACACGTGTGAAATGAGCCTTTAGACTATGAAGAGACAAGACTTACTTTCCAGTGAAAGTCTATGGCAGAACTTTAAATCCTGTGCATTTAGAGCAGCCAGAGTAAGACATGGGTATAATCTCTCTGCTTGATGAATAGGTGGATATTGCAAACAAGGGCTGGCAGACTATCTAGCTTAATGCTGAGCATGATTAGATTAATGTTAATAAGATCTTTTTAACAGCCCAGAGACAAAACAACAGATAACCTTGAGATTAAAAGAAGATGCATTTGGAAACGAGCATCCCTCAAAATAAACATAGCTGCTCACATGACGCAGTACGTAGCTGTGATGCTCAAAATATGCCGTGGGTACATTTGCTCAAGTGTAGCTAGGTTCAGTACTTAATGTGCTTAGCTTTTAAATCAAGCATACATTTATAAACCTTAAAAACAGCTGCTTTTTAAAACAGACTTAAACATTACTTGTTTTAAGGTTTAAAAACCTGTAACACTAGAAAAAGTAGAAAAAAGTTTTTCCTTGCGACTGTAGACACTAAAGAAGCTTTCCTCTGGTATTACCCTTGTTACTTGAATCTCTGAGTATGCTTAATAAAGCATTTTCTTACCCAAAGGGATAAGATAAGGGATAAGAAATCCTCCCACACGGGAGGATTTTTTTCTTCTTTTTTTTCCTTCTCTTCTTGAAAGTGTTCATCTTGAACACTGGAACTTATCCAGTCACCTCACCATAAGTTGTATGCACACCAACAATGGTAATGACAATGCTGTTATGGAGTAACTGGATGTTTCTACTTTTCAGTGTAGATTGGGAGGGTTGATTTTGAAACAAAATATTTTTAAGTTTTATCAGAGAGATTCTGATTTAAACACCTGATGGCAACATCTGATTTGAACAACATAGTCCAAAGGAGAGTAAAAAAGCATACTGAATTAAGCTGCATCAAGGGGAGTGTTTCTGCAATTTAAACACATCCATAGGTTAAATCTGTCCAGAACAAGCACTGTGGAATAGCTTTTCTGGGCTATCCATTTCCCCAGGGAGATGAACTTTTGGAATTGAATAAATGGAATATATTTCTCCTTTAAACCTTTGACTTCAACCAGCATCTCCACTGCAGATTAAAGGAACCAAGTAGCACAAGCCCTGAACTGAGTCCAACATGGAGCCACAATAATGAGTCAAGATGTTCACTTCTTGATCCAACAGTGGGTGACATCCTAATCTATAAATTTATGTTCTGTCACCAGCTCCACAAAATCACAAAGTTCAATGCTCTGAAACTGTTCCTTCCCTCAGGTCTTGACAATGCAGATTAGTCACACCTAAGTACCACGTAATTTTAACATTCACTATCATTGCTCAACAGGTGATCAGAAGCGATCACTTTACACCTCATTTCTACAACAGAATACACCTCGTGTATAGTTGCCTCATTGAAGGATCTGAAGAAAGCACAACAACCCCAAAAAGAATGAGTTACTCACTGAAGTTTAACCAACACCAATTAAGAGAAGAGGAAGACTCCACATGAACTTCAGCATTTCTCGTACATTTCCTCATTTCTGATCTGTCAAAAATTCACGTGCTACAGGCTCTGTGGTTTGCTACACTCCCACAGAAAAGTAAACGAGGTCCATAAAAGCTCGCTCTTTCAAAGGTCAGCTTAGAAAGAAGCTGCTCAACTTGGGACCAGCACAGATCCAGGGGAAATGTGGCAGCAGATATAAAACTTTGTTTAAAAATACTGACTACAAAGACAAATAGTACACTCCACACTAAAATAATACCACTACATTGCACAGCTAGATATAAAAATGGTCTCCATAAAAAGGCACAGTTTTTTGTTTAACAAGTGTGCATAGGAAACAAAAAAAATGAATCAGTTCTCCCATAAGGTGAAGGTCCATGCAGAGATTCATTTGCAGCCAAGGTTTTTTTTTTTCACTTTTAGATGAACTGAATATATATTTATAACCCTGCACCACCACTGAGAATAAATGCATTGTATCTCCTATTCCCATCATGAATACTGCATCAACTCTTAAACCCCATGTTAATTGGCCATGAGGGCTTAAAATAGCAGTACTGCCAGTCAATTCTAAGCCTTAAAACAAACATCATACCTCCACTTAAAAATAAGGTTCATACTGTAACTCAGGATAGCCTTCTCAGCAGCTCTGTATGCATCTTCATCATTTTAGCCCCAAAATGATGCAAACCAAACACGGACTGCACTCGTTACAGCGAGAGCACAGCACCCTGCAAACAAACACAGTAACACTTAGCAGGCTGGCCAGGTGCTCTGCACCCAGGCAGGGTCACAGATCCTCCATGTCTCACAAGCACCTGCTTCACTGAGCACAATTCTCAAAGCTGATCAGTGGTGCTGAGGCTTGCCATCCTTAGCTTCAGAGCTTAAAACATCAACACTGTCTTTAGGACGGAGGTCTAGGTGATTAGCCAGGTTCTCCTTGTTTTTCTGGCCCACGTCTGACGTCACATCTGTGTCTCCAACTGAGATACCGTTGGTCAGCACAGGAGGTGGTTCCCCTTCATAATCCTGGGGAGTGTTCAGCATGGACGTTTTTGAAGCAGCACATCCTACTTTAGACAAGAAGCAAGCTTCCCTGGGTAACGGACCATCGAGGAAAGGAAGTTTCTACAAAAATAGAAATACATCAAAAAAAAAATAATGAAATAATGAATTCCCAGATGTCAGGGGTACACAACAAACACAGCTCCATGTCAGTGCCTCTTTTTCAGCTCCCTAATTGGGAATTAAAGTAACACATGCAAGTACCTACCTAGATCATTTTGGGTTTTTACGTACAAACATTAGAAATTTGTTCAATTAACTAACTAGTAAAACTACAGGTTTAAGCCTTCACATAAAGCAAGCACAGGACATTAAGAGGTCTTCTCACTGACATTTTTAGATGACTATCTCACTACTGTATTTTTTATTATTAAGCAACAGAAAGAATATTGCAAGTAGAGTTAAACATAAATATCTACTTCTCTTTTCAAGCAACTGTTCATAGGCACTATGGAGAAAAAAGTCCATAGCACTTTAAAAGTTAACAGTATTGACACTTTTTGCTCCCTCTCCCCTCACCTTCCCTCTTGCTGTGACATGACAGTTATCTTTATCTTTGTATAAAGACAGATCTCCAGGGAACCTGATCAGTGCTGACTGAGCTCCTGTGCAGTGCATTGCTGTGTACTTCATTTTGTGGTTTAAAGGAGAGAAGCTGGTTACTCTGGACACCATTTGTGCCCTCCAGCATCACCACAGAAGTGGGAAACGCACAAGCATCTCCTGCCTGCATTAACAGAGCACTTCAGCTCCAAGATAGCCACTTCCAGAAGACAATTTAGCCTATGACCCAGTTACATTTCAGCCATTACATGAAAGTCAACTTTCGCTTCAATTCCACTGTTCTGGTAAGTGGCTGAAAACTTTTTCCAGCATCTTGTAAATTAAAAGACTAAGAAAAACTGTGAGGATAAGCTGTAAATATTTTATTTTTCTCACGGGTGGTGATGGGGAAATAGGAGTCCATTCTTTTTCTCCCTATCAACTCCCTGAAGTTCGCTGCATATCAAGTTGAAACTCAGATTTATTTTAATACCTGTTTTGTTTAGAAAATTTGATTAGAAAATTAAAGAACTTCTCAGCCCTGCTGAGGACTTATGGGTCCTTGTTGATGAAAAACTTAACAGGAGCCAACAAAGTGCATTCCCAGCCCAGAAGTCCCACAGTATCCAGTGTTCCATCAGAGGAGGGGTGGCAGTAGGGTGACAGAGGTGACTGTCGCCTTCTACTCTGCCCTTGTGAGCCCCAGATGGATCCTGGTCTGAGGCCCTCAACACAGTTAAGATGTGAAGCTCCTGGAGAGGGTCCAGAGAACAACAGATATGATCCAAGGGTTGGAGCACTTCTATGAAGATAGGCTGAAGGAACTGGGCTTGTTTGCCCTGGAAAAGAAAAGGCTGAGGGGAGACCTCATAGCAGTCTTCCAGTATTTAAAGGGTGTTTATAGACATGGGGGATATCAACTTTTTGAATGAGTAGATAGTGACAGGACAAAGGGAAAAGGTTTAAAACTAAAAGAAGATTTAGATTAGCTATCAGAGGAATTTGTTGGGTTTTTTTTGTTTTGTTTTGTTTGTTTGTTTTTTTAAATGAGAGAGTAGTGAAGTGCTTCAACAGGTTGCCCAGAGAGGCTCTGGAAGCCCCGTCCCTGAAGGTGCTTAAAGCCAGGCTGGATGAGGCCCCAGGCAGCCTAATTTTGATCTAGTAGGTAGCAACACTGCAGTACAGGGTTGTAACTCAACAATCCTTGAGGTCCTTTTCAAGCCAAGCCATTATATGATTCTATGAATTAGAACATCATGGAGCTTGTGCCATCACTCGCCCAACCAACTTTAGCAAATGAGGGTTCTGAGTCAAAGAAGCTGTTTATTACAGTAACATTAAACTTATCTTCTCATTTTGTCCTGCTCTGCACAGAATGTTGAAGCAATTTTTTTTTTTTTAATGTCAATGTTTAATCCCAATTATATTTGCCAAATCCATCCCATGACAGAAGTACTATTGACATTCGGGACTCACATTCTCCAATTCAGATGCACTGTCCTCTAGTTTTATCTTTTGGTTCATGCAGCTCAGTAGATGGTCCAATACACACTGCTTTGGATGCATTCCTTTGTCAAAGCGATTGTACATCCCACACCAAAACCTTAAGAACATGGCAAGAAAGGAGAATTAGGCAGCAAGTTTTACACTCCTGGTCATAACAATAAAAGCAAGGTGCTTAAGGAGGAAAGTGGTCAACAAACAGATCAGTAATTGATTTTAAACAAAAGCCACAGTCTTTGACTCCAAACTTCAACACGAGATTTTCTTAAAGCTTTAACAAAGTTCAAGAAAAACCTCTGAAGGGTTAAGTGCTTCTTCCCTATGATACAAATGAGCTGGCAGTAGGCACTGAAATACGACACAAATACACTTTATTCTGCAGTGGACTCACTCACGAGCAGTTCACCTTCAAGTCTTTAGTTTGTCCTACTTCCCTACTTCCGTGAAAATCCTCTCTTCCACATTTGCATCCCTCTCTCAGCAGGGAACAGAAGCAGCCAAAAACAAAGCAAAATTACCCAATCCAGCTGAGGGACCCAGGGAGGCAAATACACATTGCAACAAGAAATCCCTTGTTTTTGTGAAAGCCATCCTCACTGCATAAGTCTGGATGTGATTGGACACTGAAATTAATATTCCTTAATAGATGTTAAAAAGGAGGAAAGCAGAAACTTTAACTATTTACCCTCTTGAGTAAACTTGTCAAAGCAAGGAGTTAGAAGTGGGAATGGGTGCATAGATTAATCTACAGATCTGAAATTCATCATCTTTCCTTTCCTCACCACCTTTATTAACACCGAAGAAATTACATTCCTGTACCTGCATTTATTCAGAACAATTGCCTATATACCACTGCTCCCACTTTGTGGATGAGGAATGGAGTGAAAAGAAACAAGCCACCCTAAGCAGTGACAAAGTATTTTAGTACACTTGAATTACCAATTTCTGTTACCATGAAACACACCACACACCACAAGCAACTTACTGAAAACTGAACGGTAGAGTGTTGGGTTGAAGCTCTTTGTAAGCTGTAAATCCTCTGTACAAAGGATTTCTCAATTCCTGCTTCTTCTGTAGGAGGAAAGGCCACAGAGAATGGGTCTTCTCAAAGATTCTGTCAATTAGAAATAAGATTTTTTTTTTTAGTTATTAGATCAAGTTAAGTAAACTAATTACATTGACTGTTCTGAGCAGAATTGGACTGAGGAAGTTAAGAACTACTTTTCCATAGTAACTGATTAATGTCTTAAAGACAAAATACATCACTGAGAAGCACATACAATCATTTTGAATGGACAGTATCCAGTCCTAAAGCTGTATCTGCAGGTTATTATTGCACTTCAGATAAAACATCTGACCACGGCAGAGGTAATTCATCTACAATTCTTTCTCACAATGAAGTTATCTGCAGACAAAGTTATCTGTTACCCTTTACAGATGTACAATTACAATAAAAACAAGCACACAACCTGCCCTTTTTCTGACATTTGAAGTGACTTTTAGACTGGTGGCTTCATAAAATGCCAACTCACTTCAGGTCTTCACGCTCCTTATGGCAGGTCCCAAGGAAGTTTCCAAACTGGCAGGAATAGACATGATCATGGATTTCCAGAAGAAAATGTTCATTAAACTCAAATGCACAAGGGAACTGCTGCATGAGCTGCCAGACACATTCAATGAACTGAGTGAAGACAGGGGAGACTTCCTTTGGGTCACCATCCAAATGGCCACACCTAGATAGATGCAAACAGGGTTAAATCCTGTGTCACCCCCCACCCCCCCCCAAAAAAAAGGGCAGCTTGGCCACTAAACAACTGAGAAATATTCCGGTAGTGAAGAGCACGAAAATGTTATTGCACAGCCAAAAATAACACAGTTTATCCTAGAAGTGTCCATTAAGGTGTGCCACCCTCGTGGGATTAAGCTCTTACAACTTCAAATCTCACAGTGCTTCCAGACCTGTGTTTTGTGCACAGTGATAAATAAAACCCTAGCAACTCCCCAGTCCTTTCACCAACACAGAATCCAGAGACTGGAGAGTCCATAACAGCAGAGGAAAAGACTGATATCAAAAGGTAGTGACTCTGAGCAGCCTGCCTGCCTTGCTTTAGTGCTAACCCACGTACTAACAGGATACCACAGGCACACACAGACTGCACAGCACCCTCTGGACCACAGAAAAACAGGGGACAACTGAACCTCAGCTCACCAAGGCAATAACAACATTCCCAAACCACTCAATACGTGGCCAGCATTTTAATAAACTATCAGAAAAGAAAAATACAACCAGGAAAAAAAAAAAACCCACCACCACAGTACTTTTGGAAGGAAACCAACCCCCTGCTGTATTACACTGCCTGTTCCTTCTTCACAGGAAAAGCTGGGGGATATAATCTGGAAACCAAGGGAAATAAACAAGGCCCAGGTAGCTGTATATCTTGAAATAGCTTCTTCTAAAGAAGTAGTATTAAGGGTGCACACATTGCTCATTTTTCCTTATTAAGGGAACAGATTTGTCATGCTACCAAATGGAGGATTCAGTTCCACCTTGAAAACAAAGTCTCCATTCTTAGTAAGTTAGTATCACTATGCAGATCCACTCCCAGCATTCCTTTGGATCTTCCATTTCCACAGAACAATCAGCACCCCAAGGCAACATTCCTTCTAGAAGGCAGCTAACAATTACAGGAACAACAACACTTAATCTGCCTAGAGAATGCGAGTCACAATTGATTTTTAGCACTATAATGGGATGAAGTTTCTGTACTACATATTGAGGAAGTCCCAAAAAAACAGTAGACTCAATTCTCTTCCAGAAAATGCAGAAGAGCATCCCTGCCAGAACATCAGCTCTTGTCACGTAACATGGATGCTTTTTTACAGGTAGGAAAATGTTCAAAATTCAAACAGCTTATTCAAAACCTTCTATTTCAAAGTGACGAAAAAAGACCACTCTCAAGTAGCACTGGAGAAACAACCCCAGTCATTTCATTGGCTGTGGGTCACCAACTCCAGTGGTATCCAAGTTTTTTTCCTTCCTATTTTTAGAGGGAGCACACAAGTCTGACACCACTGATTAAGTCTCACCATCTAGCCTTCACCCCAGCCATTACACCCAAGGTAACATGTTCTTACCTGTGTGAAAACTTATGGCCCATTGCAATCCACTCCTTTTCTATAAGAACCTTCATTTTCAAAGCAGAGGTTGGGGGAAAAATAGAAGTATTACTTATTTACAAGCCTTTCATGGTAATTCCATACAGCTCAAAACCAATGCTACGAACAGTACTATTTCAAGCACAACCACAGAAGTCAATGAAAACTCTAACAGCAATTTACACATTGTTTATCCACTGCACTGTAATCTATCCACTATTAGTAATCCAGTACTGTGTGTCTTGCTACATCATACAAATATCAATTCCTGATATCATCAGCCAGAGACCTAAAGAAAAGAAAGGCAGGAACTCACAAGAGATCTCTTTCAAAATTAAGTTACACTGATTTTTTTCCAAACTTTTTGCTTTCTTGACAGTTCTGTTGCATTCATCTAGGAATAACTGCTGCCTTAGGATCCACGCATACAAACTATTTTGGCAGAGGACAAGGATTTGTCCCTTTCAGTTACAGCTCCTGATCCTAATCAAAGCTATGTTCATCACACAGAATTGTCCAGAGCACTACGGAAGCCCACGTATGCGTTGTACTGGTATAATTTTAATTGCTTAAAGGCTGCAGTGTAATCCAGAAGCAAAAAGTAATAATTAAAAAACAGCATGTAATGAAAGGAGCAGGCCTAGCAGTGCAATGCAGCAAGGGAGGCAAAATCTGCGTTGTTCTGATCTCAAGGTTTCTTTTACGGAACTCTGAGAAAGAGCAGCAAGTTGTCTTTGGGGTGATTAACAAAACGAGACGACTGGAAAGACCACAGATCTGTCTGTATTTATGTAGTGATGGCTTCATATAAGAAGTACCTTACTGCAGAAGCAAAGGCCAAATTCTTGTGTTATGGCTTTAAAATAAATCTTGAACAATACTCAGACCTGATATGATATACAGGTTATGTATTTCCCTGTGTACTTCAGAGTTCAAAATCCTAGAAGAAATCCTCACTGTAACAGCCTTAAATGACCAACTTCTTCACCACTTTTTCTGTGCATTGCTGCCAGTTGCTCCCTTTACTCACTCATATCTTGCTGCAATGCCTCAATAAAGGCTCTCGTGGACTTTCAAGGAAACAAACAAAGATTTGGGAATTGTAAATCAGCTACCACTGTTCTGTGCCTATAGTGTTCAGAGCAATTAAAGCTTGTTGAAAGAATCAAAGCTGTTTTTATATAGGTCACCTACTGTTTGTTCCAGGAAATGGCCTGAGACTTAAATTAGGCCTTGTTTACTCTTCAAATCCAAGGAGCATTTTTTATTTTTGAAATTCCTACACCTATGTTCTTACCATGAAGCCTTTAAAAGTCCTATAAAATGGATCTAGGAGGAGGCCAGCCAGGGAGCAGACCTGTGCTGTGCGGTCCCACCCATCAGAGCAGTGCACCAACACGCTGGCCTTTTCATCTTTCACAGCCTGTGAAGAAGAGCAGACAGAACAGTTTAGCAGCTTTCTGGTTTGGTTACTGTAATTAAATGCTATCCCTTCATCTGCATTTACCGGATTGTTCTCAAACCTAAGGGAAAAATTTGTCATTTCTAATCTGAACCATAGAAAAACACCATTTCTGGGCATGCAGCCATCAGCCCCAACTAGAATGAAATGCTGTAGCATGCCTTGTCAGCAACACAGATCATCAAGAAACAAAAATCCTCTGATCTGAAAACACTTCATCTTCTGAAATGCCATGAATTTTCAGTCCTTTCCTCCGAGGGAGGATTTGGTAGATGAGTAAAGAATAACTAGAAGCTTCAAGAAAAAACAAAAACAAAAACAGAAGAGCTCTCATAAGCATCACCTTCTTTCCATTTCTGTATTGCTGCCAGAAAATAGCTTTTTGCTCACTACACTGAAAAGTTTTAAGAGAAAAGACAACATTTACAGAAGTGACTACTACTACAGTTTGTCATCTGCATTCCCTTCACTGTTGCTGAAGAACAACGTGCTTTATGGACTCTTCTCTCTTGACTGACCTGCAAAGCCACGCTCTTCAAAACATCTGCAGAAATGAGGACTCAATTGAAAAATACAAATCTGTGATTCCTGCATCTCAGCAGAAAGCAGGATGGTCTAGAGAATCCCCAGTTAAAGCACAACAGTCCAACAATTAGTGAGCATGCTGGTTACAAACTGTTTGTATTCCTAAACATGCTACAGGGTACAGAGGCTTTTACAAGTGTCATTTATCCACATTCTGCGATTCCACTCATTTCAGTGAGTTTTAAGGATGTCAGAGAATCATAGAATGGCCTGGGTTGAAAAGGACCTCGAAGATCATCTAGTTTCAACCCACCTGCTGTGGGCAGGGTTGCCAAAAAGTCCAGATAGTCCTACTGATTGCATCAGAACAAATGGCTCTCTCAATTCCAGTGGTATTTCCTCTAGTCCCATGAAGGAACTAGGAGAAAGAGAACTGGGCTATTGACTTGATGTGCTCCAAGCACAGGTTTTTCAGCAGAAGCTCAGTATATAAATTTACCTTTGCGAGAAAGACGCTTGCATCCATTACAGCCTTTATGTGCCGTAACCAACCTGAGTTCTCCAGCCCAGTAAGGAAATCACTCATTGATGGAGACTTTGTTTCACACACTAAGAACACAAACAAAATAATTAGCTGAGACTCTACTAACATTCTTTTCTTTCCCCATCATCACCTTTTCGCAGCAGCAGAGTTTGGTAGATTCTAAAAGCTCATACTCTGATCTAAGTGTCTGCCTAAGGAAAACGAATGGTTGCATATCTAGACACAATCCAGCAGTTTTTTTAGCTACAAGAGAACTTGAGATATAAAAGTATCTTCCTCCTCCTCCTTCTAGAACTAACTCAGTTTTATTTTTTCAGCTGAGCTCCCTCTGTTAAGATCTGGCATTCAGTGGCACTCCACACCAATGACCCTCACACAGACACCTAACAACCATCTGCACGGTGACACTTTCAGAGGTCCAAAGAAAGGAGAGTTCTAACTTGTAACATACAACCTTCGAGGTTCCTCCTCCACCAGCACAGAATAAATCTGCCAGCCATAGGCAACTGAGGACTTACATTTGTGTTAAAGCCAATCCAATCGTTGTGTGAATAACCTCATTTTTCTCCAAGGTCACTACAGACCCTGCAGAGCTACCTGGCCAGGCAATTGGCAGCATCAATTATTCAGCTATTTGAGGCTAGATGGCCATTATGCTGACTACTAATACCTTAAACTTGTATTTTGAATGACAGCATTTGTACTATAATTAAAACTAAACACATGGACCAGAGAAGGATTTACAGCACCTACTCTGATGTGGTTTTCATCTTTGTCAACACAAGGAAGTTAACAAAGCTGGAAACAAACTAGCAGAGTATGCCTGTTTGATCCAAGGTGCTCTCATCAACTTCAGTGCAACTTCCAGAATTACACCAACAAGCTCACTCAATTAGAAACTGATCTCATATATAGCTCTCATCTCTAAGTCTTCAGAAAATCAGGAGAATTTATCTTTCAAGTAGACATACTGTTTAACACCAAAATAGCACAAACTAAGCAACAGAAATCTCAGAAAAGTATCTCAACATCCAATGACAGCTTCATGGTTGCATTAAGCTACTAAAATAAAACTACCTGAGCAGTACAGTAAGTTTCTCTAGACTTTTAATTTGGAACATTTAAGAAATTCACATTTTAACTAACATAAAATTCAGAAATGTTGTTCATGTTACCTGCTAAGTTTGATTCCCTATAAAACCAAGCACAGCAGTGTATGAAATAGCTACCAGGAAAACATTTTAAAACTGGTATCTTCAGCCACTTCAATAAAGCAGACAAACTAAGTTACTTTGAGTAAGTAACTTAGACTAAGACCAAGTCCACACCTACTTGTGCACACAGGACAGATCATATATTGGTCAAAATTAGGTAGAGGCAATAGAGAGGCCAGCTGCATGCACACTACTTACCTTCCAGGAGTTTCTGCAAGCTGTTCCGCATCACATGGATGTTTTCAATGCCAATAAATTTAAAGCGAATGTTATCATAATTGTCTTCATTCTCATAACCCTTCCCAGCAGCTCGGTTGGCCATGGCATTTAACTGTCAGATTCAAAGGAAGAGGATGGAAAAGAGAGAAAACGACAAGAAACAATACAATCTGCTTGCCAAGTCTTTTTGTGTGCTTGCTTGTCGTCCCCCAGAAGGCACACTCAACAAAAGCTGCTACTCAGGTGTGCTTCCCCACCTCCCCACACATCACTTTCAGACATTTTACTAGATGTATGTCAGCATCTCCAGTCCATTAGTCACATGCAGAGATTCAGTAAGACCTTGGCTAGCACTTGTTACGCCAGGCAAAATCAAAGCCTGACCCAACAGCAAGAGACTGCTGTCACAAGGAAGGTAAAGAGACTGTCCGTCTTCACTGTGAAGCTACATAAAGATGCAGACAGAAGGAAACAAAGTAAAACTAGGAATGCCACTTCATGAATAACATACATACATGGTAGTATAGAAGTAGTTAGAGAATTCCAAAGCTTTTCATAGACATGCATGCACAGATAAAATAAAGCCATCTGAGGGAAACACAGAACATCAAGATTGAGCAAAAAGAATACAGCAATTGAGTGGAACTGCAGAAACGAAGTTGAAAAGCTGCCGGTTGTGTTAACAATCACCCCAAATTGCTCAAGAGCTACCCTAATCTTCAGCGGCGACGAGGAAAAGAGTACCTCAACCTCCCACAACGATTTGCTAACACAGAAAGAAGGAAAAAAGAAAAGACATCGATATCTGAACATCTTAAGAGTAACTGAGTAATTCTGGTGCTTCAGTTCTATCCATCCAGGGCACAACATGGTGCTTTGGAAGGGAGGCTGATCACAAGCGTTCCTTTTCACCAAACCTATCAAAATTACCATCATTAAGGACAGATTCCTGTGGAACATCTGATACTAGAAGCTGTGCATGCAGAAAAACCATGCTACAGACTGTTCTGTAATTAAATGGAGATCTCTTATAGAACATCGTACTATAAAAAGACAAAATGCATCTTGAAGCAACAGGTAAAGCACGCTGTGCTTTCCCCAAAGGGCTTTTCCCTCCAGACCCTCTCCACAGTTTAACTGTGTTTGTAGTTTCTCTAAAGTAACTCTAAAATCTGAACATGCAGCAGTTTCTCATTACAGCAAAATCTATGTTAGATTTTTATATTTAATCATGTGCTGTGCAAATCCTTGTCCTAATTTGCTTATATTCCCAATCAATATGATTACAAACCAATCATTTGATTTTGTTTCTAAATTCAGTTCTTCAGATCATTACAGACAGTATTTTGTCTGTTTCTTCAAGGTTACTCTTATGTGAAGACCACAACAAAGTTCTAGCTCCAGAGAGTGGCTACCAACCAAGTAGCTGACTGTATTGAATTCCAAGCTGCACACTGAGAGATCATTAGTGTTTTGTTTTGTTTTCTTTTACTGAGGCAAAATTGTTCTCAGATTCCATACAGACCCACTTCTGCCACCAGGTAGGCAGACAAAAGCACTTCAGTCTTGCACAGCTGATTCCGAAGGAGTCTCTCCAACCCAAGGTCTTAAGAGCACATCTTCAGAATGGCTCACTGTTTCAGCCAGCTTCAAGACTGCTGGTCATCTCAGGTGATCCCTAACACAAATCTCAACCTAGAGCACTCCAGGAGTACAAGCATTCTTAACAACACTTGACGTTACAGTTTGTTATTCACAAGCATTCACCATATCAAGAGACAGAACAAGGAGCCTGATTCTGAATACATCACTTAAGACTGGCACAATTTAACCTAAAGCTACCTGAGAAAGCCTTAGCAGAGTAGTAATGATTAAATTGGAAAGAGCCTTGCTAGCACAGATAGAAGCTCTAGAAGTAACCACAAACCACATGAAGATACCTTTGGCCTTGTGTCCACAACGTACATGAAGGGACTCCCAGGGTTGGCTTCTCTGATTGCCTGCAACATTTGTTCATCCTCCAGACAACGAGCACTGAACCCAGAGAGGGGTTGGCTACAACGACATATGGCAGCCTGCAATACACAACAGATCACACTTCAGGGCAATGCAGCAGAAACAATCTGAGAGCAGGAAATAATATCACATCATCGATTTTATATCTCACATGTTCAGTGAGATTCAGCTTCTTAGGTGGACATGCAGAATTGCCATTGGAATATTCCACAAAACTAGGATTTTGAGAATCTTCAGAAACAGATATATATATATATATATAACAGAATAAAGGAGCCCCTTATTGCTCTGCTCTCAAATCCTCTGTTAGATTAACATGCACTATACCATGCTACATTTCAGTTTGGCTCAGTAGTTGTTACCCACACAGAACTGTGCTGGGCACGCTACAGGAAAAGTTCAGCTGTTGGCAGCACAACCCCACAGGCGCCCAGGTCGAGGCACGCTTCCTCAGGAAAACAACAACTTGACTGTGACAGCATTTTCCTAACATCTGCATCTAAAACACTGCTGAAACAGCACAGCTAAAAATTTACATTGTGGTCTTTAGTGAAGGAAAAAAACACAACAAAACTGAAACCTTCACTTATTCTGAGTTAAGAAGAGTTATTTCAGGGCAGTTCTTCCTCTTCCTGAGTAAGAAAATTTAGCTGAGTTAACACGCATCTTGTTAAACATTATTCAATATAGCTACAGGCAATCAGAAACAGTACATTAAAATAAGCACACAGAAAAAACAGCACAAAAGACATTCCTGAAAGCTGACAAGAAATTTCCAGACAAGAAGCTTGAAGAGCTTGTGCTTTTTACACTGCACTGCCATGTCTTTGGTATGTAGCTTATTCTGCGACTCAAAGCAATTCTAGAGCCCTTACGGAAAAGAACAGATAAACAAGAAGTTAAAGCACTTCAATAATTATCTCATTCCTTTCCTTCACTGGAAAGGAGCTGTACAAGAAGGGGGACCCTTGCTCTCCAGCCCCACCCCACCCAAAACAGCAGACAGTTGAACTACTTACATTGTTTTCTTTATATAAGTAAGAAAGCACTGGAATCCGCCCCCTGCTTCTGAACCTTGAGCTTCCAATCACTGTTGCCTTACCAGCAGCTCTAGGCACCACAATTTCTGGAGGATACGTGTTGCAAACCTGAAGTGAGAAGAAAGAATTTAGATGTTACTGTTTATCAATTCAAGACACAGGACAACTTTGTTTTTAGTACACGATCTCACATTTATAAGCAACAATACATTGTTCACCACAGTGTATCAAAAACCATATCTGAAGCATCAAGGCATCAGAATGCATCTAGGAAAAAACAACACAAGGGAATGGGTAAAAATAATAAAACAATATGGTAACAAACAATTTTGCAGTGGAGCCCCAAAACTGAATTGCACAGTGTGCCACATGTTCTGAAAGGAAGTTCTTTAAAGCCATACATTCTGGGAAAGCTACTAATTTATCACAAGAAAATATGAGTAATTATATTTTAAGATTTCCCTTTAAATCTCCAACTAGAAATGAGCTTGCAGCCATCAGGTATCATCCTCACAAAACAGCCTGATCCACTTTCCTCAAAAAGCCATAGTCTTTTCAGCAGATACTTTAAAGATGAGACATCCTCCAAGTCTTTACTTGAGGCTTGACAAGTTTCAAATGCACACTGGAAACTGAGGAAATTGCTAAGCATTGCCAATTGAAAGTTACATAATACCAAGTAAAGCTTCAAAACCATCAATATTTTAGATACCCACATTCTGATGCCTTGATGGGAAGAGCACTTCCCACTTCATCTCAATTCAGGCATCCAAAGATGGCCACTTAAAACTCCAGTCATTTCTGACAGAAGGGCATACACTACTTCAACCCAAAGCATAACAATAAAAAAAAATGGTGGGGAGAGAATGAAGAGCACAGAGGAAGGATTCAGGACAACATACTGGTATCGTCCTCACTCAGAGATATCCAGCATATTTTAGATAGAAAGACTGTGCATAAAACCAGAGGAAACAGAAAGGGAAATTGTACAAAGCTGGAGTTTGAGTAAACTTGTTGAGTAATGTTTCCATTTGATGTTGTTTAGACCTAACCTGACCTTAAAGAGAAGGAAATAGCAGAAGCAAGTTAGAACTGAAACAACTAAGTTTTTCCTTAGCATGAGATCTAAACAAGCAAAAAAAAAAAAAAAGAAAGCATCTTCAGTTTCTGTTTTTTCCTTCCTTACTCTAGTCCCTTGTCACTCTGCCTTGATCCTCATCAAGCCAAGCCACTCCCATGTATTCCTCCTCTTAACATCTTTCATCACACAGGAGGGACACAGTCTGGAAATACATAAAGAACTTAAGGGTACTTCAAGTTCTTGTAGCAGATGGTTTGACATTTCTCTAGAAAAATAAGTAGCTGATATTTTGCCAGAGGAATCAAAGCAAACCAAGGTGACTCTGCAGCTCTGTTCCTTCTTAGCATCATTATCCACAACTTCACATTAAGCTGCTGCATCGATTAAAACCAACTGAGCTCATTTTTCCCCAGAGGCAACACTTATGCAGCAGCAGGATTGCTGAATGTCATTAACACAAAGAGGTATTGCACCAACTGGCTACTATGGACAAGAATTACCTCGTAGTCTTTATTAAGATCTGTTATTTCCCAGTAGTCATTTGGGATTCCCATACGCTGGTAATCTACTTTCAAATCAATCAGTTTCCATCCAATCTCCCGGTTATCTTTAGACATTTTAGGATTGTAGGAGAAAGCATAAAGTTCTTCAGGTTTCACTAGGAAGAAGAAAAAAATTCATTAGTTATAATTCAATACAGAAAAGTCAGGATCTCTTCCTAAAGGTTTTTGTTCCGGCCATCACTGTGCAAGCCACTGAGGTACAGATGTACAACCACTGATACAAAGATTAAAAATCATTCAGCTGAAAGCAATCAGAAAACAAGTGCTTTTTTTTCCTCCACAAAAGCCAAGGGCTGTGTGACTGCTGTATCCATAGTTGGCTATATTGCAGCAACAGCTATTTTATTTACGTTCCTGCACCAAAGATCACTTTGTAAATTTCACTCATCTAAGCAAAATATTCAGACTGGTTTTGACGCCTTAGAAAAATACTGAGTACTACAACAGAACAGTGTGGATATCTGGAGTTTCTCAGTTCATCAAAAACTTTCCTAACTTTATCAAGAAAGAATTATAAGCATGCAAGTTTCAGCCATAATGCAATGTTCCTCGTGTTTATAAGGTTTCACTCTGGGTAATGCTAAGTGCCACCAATTCATATGCAGATCCTCAGGAATTTCCAGTACTCCTTTCCCCACAGGCAGGGAGATGTGCTACAGTATTCTGTTACAATTAAAACTTCACAATTTCTGGGGAAAAAAAACCTACTGAATTTTCTGCAATACGCATGCTCCAAGAGACTGATATTCTAAGAATGAATGCAGAATTAAAAACATTTATGAAGAGACCTTTTCTGTGAAGCATTCATAAAAAAGCTCTTGCAAAGCTTCAAGTTCATTGCTCAACAGTGAATTCTGAGCTGCATGGAAAGCATGACAGATGCACTGAGTATCATTGGTGGCCCAACAGAAGCTTCAGGCTGTACCTGACAAATGATAATTTCTTCCTCCCTCCATCTCTACCTTTCCAATTTCCCTCACTCTCCTCAGGAAATGCAAATCCCACCAATATCTCCTTTGGTTGATTCCCAAGGCAGCAAGCTCTCCGGAGAGCACACCTGGCAGTGTGTGATAACACAGCCAGGTTACCAGACAGGTAACCCATACCTGTCAGTCATACACATGCAAACTATAAATAATCAGATGCTCTGACAAATAATATGAAGGAAAAATACATACAAAAAATTTAAACCAAATGAGTGCAAAAAACGAAAGTACAAAAATCAAATAGAACAAAAGAAAGAGCTACAAAACGTTACACCAAACTACACAACAGAAACTGACTGATGTGATCTCCTGCAGTGACAGCTCCCACGCTTCAAGATGCTACAGAACTGTCTCATTTTCAAAACTGAAAGAACAGTGACACCTTTTAAACACAACAGCAGAATTCTGACAGAAACAGCAGAAAATTAGAGCTTCGTAACTAAGAAAACTGGACAGCCTGGGACACAAGGAAAAAGATGGGAACTGACAAGAAGCTCTAATCTCCATAGGTGGCTCAAAGCCAAACTCAATAAAACACTTCTACTGCAGTACTTCTAATTAATTCCTATGTGATGACCAGCATGAAGCAGACTGATGCTATCAACTCTCTTCCTCTGAACTACTGTTAAAGTTATAAAATGCAACACCAAGCAGGATCTTCATAATAAAGCTGGACTTCAAACATTGGTTCAGTAAAGGAAACAGAAGCTGCTGAAGATGGAAGCAGGTAGAAAATGGAATTCTGTCCTGCAAGGAGAACAAACAGCCTGAAAATTCAACCTTACACTAAACAGCTGAGCCCTGAATAGACCACAGGCTTCTGAGGATGTTTTGCATCTACTTGGAGACTGATTCCAAGACAGGACACCAAGGTGAAGCATGGGGTTTCACATCCAAAAGAAAATAAACACTGAAGAGTTACCTAAGTGTGCTACTGGGAAACAACAATAACATTTACAACTTTGTGGGATCTGGAATTCTATGGACATCTGGCTCAAATGGCAAGAGCAGAGCTATGCACAGCCATGAGCCAAATCACAGAAATGACTGGCAACAACAGGACTGAAGTAACACCTGGCACACGTGCCACACTCTGGCCAATCAACTCTGCAATGGTCTTCAGAAGATTCCTCATTTCCACTGCCAGAAGAAGTGTGCTTACTTTACAAGCAAATTGTTTGGTGCACAGAGTAGCAATCTACTGCACCAACACACACAGATCACCTCTGACAGTGCGAGTACATTCTGATTTCACACCCTCCTCTCCTGCTCTGCTACAATAAAATCAGTAGTGTGACAGGCAAAGCTTTCACTAGCGCTCAGATGAGCCTTTGAGCTTACTGCATTTCAACAGTTTAAGAAACAGACTGACCCAAATACCTGGTTGTGAAAGTTTGAGCAAGGAGGTATACACTTCATGACAATCACGTTCCTGCCCAATAACAAAGTGAGCCACGTGGAAGTTCTTGCAGTGAATAAGGAGTGGGCATCCAGCTGTGGTCAGAGGCAATTTTTCTACAGTTGCAATATGATGATGCAGAATCTGAAGAACAGGAGATAATCAAAATCTTTCAGATAACACTAACAAGGCCATAAGCTGTACAAGCAGACTGGAAAGCTGTGCAATACACTATCAGCAGAAAGTGAATTGATTTATGACATTTATCAAGCAAACATAATAAATATCCAGACTGCGTACCCAAAAGCTATATAACAAAGAGCCAGACTGAAAGAACACAAAGTATTTTTAGAGACTGATATGTAGAACCAGGTAGACCCAATTACAAGGAGCAGAATTATCTTCTTCTTACTTCTTTTCCACCCACAAACACAATGTATTAATTACAAAATAGGAATAATGAAACAAAGGTTGCTAATTTCAGTGCCAGTTTTACACTTCAAAGTCCTGTAAATTCAAGTTTGGTGGCTTTGTACATTGAGCTTGAAGCCATTAGACATGTTCATTTTGTTCCTGAAACTATTGGGTCAGACAACCATTGTGTTCGTTTCCTCCAAAAAGGGCAATTTCTGTTAAACATTTGGTATCCAAACACTGCAAAGAACTACAACTTCAGAATTCATGGAACTATTCATATTGGATATGAGATCTTTAATCTTTTAAAACTTGTATTTAAACAATCTCCAAGTATCACACATACCCATGTTTCTTTTCTGACTTCAGCAGAAGCATCTACATAGATAAGATGGGTAGCTGTCAGGTATAAAGTCCCGCTTGCTGCCTTCCTATTTGTATAGCGATCCAGTAATTTCACATTTTCCACCTGCAGTAAGAGCAAAGGGTTATAAAGTAAATTTAGCCCTGATCAAAGAAATTCTAAACATCTGCTGAACCACAATCATGCCACGGCTAAAAAAGAATTCAGGGAACAAGAAAAACCTAAGAACTACGTGCACCAAACCAGCTTTACGGTATACATGAACAGCAGGGAAAATAATCTTAAAGTCAAAAAGGTTAAATGAACTGTCAAGATCTAGCAGCAGCATGAAGAAAAGGATCGCTCTGTAGCCAAGGCGATCAAAGTTCGTTGTTGTGCCAGCTGCGGAAACGAGACAGCAAAGACAACAACAGACAAGGCTGCCCATGTTTGGTGCCATCAAAGTACTGCTGGGAAAGAAACGGCCCCGCCAGTCGGACTGCCAGCATCTCGGCCCTCACAGAAGGCACTGCTGCCCGCGTGCACTTACACATTAACTGCATCACATCTCATAAACCACACTAAGCTAACCAAAACAAGTTTTAAGAGATATGTGCACAGACACACACACAAAAAAAAAATTGTTTTAAAAAAATATCTACTTGTGTGGGTTTTTTTGGTTGCTGTTGTTGTTTTTTTCTGGCCTGTTTGTTAGTTATGGAATTTCTCTTTCCTTCTAAAGCAAAAACCAAAAGTTAGATGAAAAAAAAAAAAGGAAGGAAATACACATCTCAAGAGCCTTATGTGCCCTGAAGGAAAGTTCGCTGGTTTATGACCACAGAGTACACAGATGATCCACTTACAGGCGCTTGCAGTAACGCCGCCCAGTCCCAGAACAGACGCAGGGCACTCCTCACACATCGCCTCTCACACATCGGCTCCTCACAACCAGCGCCCGGCCTGCGGCTCCGCCAGCACGGCCCTCCGCACGGGGCAGCGGGCACCGGCCTGTCCCCTCACCCGCCCCCAGCTCCAAAATCCAGCGTTCTACACGGAGCGGAGCGAAGCCAAGAGAGGAAGAGGCGCAGCCCGCGGATCGCAGCGCAGCGGCCGCTTACCTTCGGCGTGGTGATGTGCTCCATGATGGCACCGCCCGCACCCCAGCTCGCCCGCGCGGCCGGGCCTCCGCCCCGCCATTTGCAGCGGGCGGCTCCCGCCCCGCCGCAAATCTCGCGAGATGCTAGCGGGGCGGGGCGGAGTGGTGCCGCGGCCGCCATTTTGAGCGAGGGCAAGTGCCCTGCGGGGATCGGCTGTGCGGGCGACGGCTCCTAGTGAGGCCCCTTCATCCCGGCACGTTCAGGCTCGCTGCGGAAAGGTGTGGCGGCAGATTTGTCTCGCGCTTATAAGTGAAACGCGCGTATAAGTGAAACAAAAGTGGTCGTGCTTACTTTACACTCAGAACATAATACCTCTCATGGATAGCCGAGCTCCATCCTGAGCAACTGCTGTAACCGAGGTTAACCTTCACAAACCCGCTGCAGCCCCCGCAATGAATATTGACAACATTAGGCAAACCCAAGGGCAGCACTTTCCCCTGATGCTCACACTAACCTAACCCCGAATTTGCTGAGGAATTGAGGATTGCCCTGCACGTGGCAGACGGTTGGAGACTCACGATCCACGAGGTCCCTTCCAACCCTGGCCATTCTGTGATTCTGCGATAACCTTCCATCCACTGATAACTGGCATTATTTAATTGCTGCAGCGATGGTGCGACAAGCAGGGGTGTCTTTGTTGCACGCCCTCATAAGAGAGGTGTTACCACCTGAGCTAAGGTGGGAAGGAGAAAGGACACAACGCAGGTATTCCTGCATTTTTCCTACTGCACTCCTCAGAGCTTGCAGAACATGCTCACAGCAGCGAGCACCTCTCTTCATTCCTTCTGAATGCTTCACTTCGAGGGAGGATGAGGCACACCAGTGCTGGGGTCACCAGGTGTCAGTGGGAGCTCCACTGCAACCAGCTCCCTCCCAGGATCCAGTGGTAGAAGTGCATACAGCACCTGCCTGCGCCAGTCCACTGTTACAGATCGCTCGCTCCTCCATGAACAAGAGCTGGGTGTTAGGACCACTGTAATTATTGCATCCTGTTATTAGTGAGTAAGAAAAACTTGCTGATGGAAACCCAATGTCCAAGAAAGCACATGATTGGAATTGGAAAGGGACTGTATTTCACAATGCCCTCATTGTTTTTCTAAGCACACATCTAAGGAAGCTCATTCAGACGTGATTCGAGGAAAGACAGCATCAGTGCTTGCATTAGAACTTCCTGTGATGCCTATGAAAATCCCAACAGATTTATCTTTCTCTGTCCTTGACTCACAACGGGAATAAGAGGAGGAAAAAGAGAAAGCACACCAAAGTTTGGAGGAAAATACCAAACTCATCTGTGATACAATTTTAGTTCTTTGAATGGTTATGGTGGTCATTCATTTCTAGTCACCTCTCTTCTGTTAGGCCTTTGCATCTGCGCTGTGCACTATTCCCAGATATTTTTTTTCTTATAAGGTTAGCAGAAAGATGATGGTAATTTGCAATATTAATAATAAACTGTGTGAGAATCATTGAAAGGAACTCTACAGTACTGCACAGTACACACATATAATAGCAATGCATCTCCTTCCTCTTTTAAAAACCAAGAACACACACAGAAGGCAAAAAGCAACAAAAGAGGGAAGAAATAAGCACATTCAGCTGAGGAATAAAACATGGGAGTCACAGATGCACTTCTTAGCCAGCTACTATCACAAACTCACAACCTATTCCCAAATATTATTATTCCACAGAGGTCAATCTGAGCAAGAATAAAAGGTGCTGACTTCTACCAGGAGATTTTCTCAAGTAATAGATGGAGCTATGAAAAAAGTGCAGAGCAGAACTGAGGTCCCAAGGTTGGTGACCCATCAGTTGAGACACACACTGCTGAGATCTTGGAATATGACTGTTGACTAAGGCAGCCTCATTTACAAGTGTTAAGGGGAGAATAGTGCCAAAAATAAAATGAGATGACAGGTTCAGATACGATTAAATAATCTGTTCCAGACATTATGCTCACAGTCCTACCGAGATGTTGGATTTTGTCGCTTTGAAAAGAGAGAGCATAATGTACATGCTGGGGACAAGTCCATGGGGTGCTGATGTTAATGGTCAGTTAAGTGGCACCAGACATGAATCTGGCCTTCAGTGTTCTTTTTTCTCTCTTTAATGATACTCAGAAAATAACTGTCACAAGAAGTAACTTCAGGAAACACAGATTTTTCCCGTATTATAGAGTTTTGATTGTCACAAATTGTTTCTGAAGTATCTTCCTGGGGAAAAAGAACTTGCAAGTAGCTTCTTATTTCTGGGAATATAAGCTGCTGAGGAGTAAGAAAGCAGAACTTGGTACAGATTCCTACAAACCTCACTGAAACCTTTGGAACTACCTTTATTCTAATGGGCTCTTCAATGGAATTTTTTTGAGTTTTGATGCCCAGAGGTAGTTTCAAGGTCTTTATGTGATAAGCTGCAGCATTATTATGATTACAGCCTGTACTAGGAGACACAAGAGTGTGCAATTAACGGGTTTCCTCTGACTAGCTGGAAAATACCCCATGGAAAAGACCTGTGCCATTTCCTACAGCTTTTTCTGCTGACATTCCCTGACAGTGATGATCTCCACAGTGCCATTTGTGTGGGTTAAATGCAGCAGTCCCTAATACATGGGTGCAGGTGCTGTAGTGCAGTTATGTCTTTGATGCCATAGAATATCAAGAGATACACTTGCAAAAACACAATTAGCTCATCTTTTGTTACTGCCAAAGGAATCACAAGATTAAGAACGTGTGCTGCTGCCTCTGATTTTATATCATTAAATTAATTACAAAATCCAGCCTAGCCCCTGACAGCCCTTTCAAAAGGTTTTACACCTCAGAATAAGTTGCAACTGCAAACAGGCACCAACAATCTGCATGCAGGGACCATCCCTCTGTCAAATTCAGCACAATCAAATGTGGCAGCTTAGGTATCCTCTGTTGTGTTGTTTTGCTTTAGACTAATAATCTGCCACCCATGCTGTGATGGGGGTATAGGAAAGCACCTCCACCCTGCTTCAAATCAGAAGGGTTTGCTTTTTTTTTTTTTTAGTTAATTAAAGCATAACTTGAGGGGTGGAAAATCACCACTGAGATGTGAGGTAAGGAAATGTTGAGTGGATGGGCTTTTTTCCCTTACAACAGCTGTGGCCAGGTGTTTTTAATGGAAAGAAAAAACACGTCATCATAACAGCTCTTGATGAAATTGCCCAACACTTATGCCCACTTCCAGCAGGGTTAAGGAAGCTAACTGAAGAACATGTATTTCTAATCTGGTTTGTTGGTCTTGGAGATGAACTGAATAATTTTGTACCGAATAGATCATACAGCAAAGTTTTTTCTCTTTTCCATTGAGCAGCCAGGAGCAGACTGTGATTTTTCTCATGTGCACTGTTTCTATAAAATTATTTTATGAGATTCTTCCCGCTTATTGCCCTGCAATTTGAGCTGCCCTTCTTTTGAATGGTCTCATCACTAAATGGCATTGTTTCTGCTTCCTGAGCAGAACTATCCTTCTTGAGAAAACAAAACATGTTCATCTGAAGTTTACTTCCTTCACAAACTTGACAAAGCAAATATAAATCTAGCTTTTGCAAAGAACTCTCTTGAATGAACATTCATGGAATGGGACCACGAGAGAACTCCGAGCAAAGCCAAAGCAGATGTGTTCTTGCAGTTCCAAATAAATCTGTAGATACTGTTTTGCAATACGTCCATCACTGTCTGTAAAGAATGAAGCCCCTCAGGCCCACAGATCCTGGGCTTCGCTAAGAACGCAGAGCTGTTTTCCCTGCTGTCAAGTAGAAAAGAGAGAAGACAGTTTTTTCTTGGAAATTTTGTAGCAGAGCTTCCAGTGCACATTGGGCTCCTATTTGTAATAAAGATCTGCACAAATACATCTATGGCTGAGGGCTGGGGATGGTTGTCTTCCCCCTGGCATTTTGTTAAGCTAGCTAAAGACTGAATGTGGCTGTTTTGCTACATCAGGAAACGTACGGGGGAAAAAAAGCACGGAGTCCTCTTACATAGTAGAAATAAAGGATGTTGAATTAAAACCAAAGCAGAACAGGTACTTCATAGGTTTCCTCTGGTTCCTCTGGAAGGTACTTTTCCTCTGGTAATTGACATGGTCTAAGAAAATATATGATCCTGTGTATTAAAGTATGCATAGCAGAGAAGCTGAGTAGAATACTCCTCACAGTACTAACCTGTTTCAGGGTCTTAAACCCTCTGTTCCAGTACACAAAGCTGTGACCCAGTCAAGCTTGTTAACAGTGGCAAATTTATTCCTGACTGTCTTTCTCTGATGAAATGGAGTTGTTCTTTTTTCGAGACAGGACTCAATCCATGGTGACAAAGGGTGGATTATCTGCCTCTCAGCAAGCTATTGAAACCTATCAAAGTGAGTTTGGAAGCGGCTTTAGAAAAGCTGCTGAAAACATGCCAAGAACTGCATAATACATGGAAGGAGAGTAGGAATGGTACTTAAATGCAGTATGATATTAGGATGTTGGCAGCATCTGGAGAAGGAAGGTGGTGTTTGGCAAATGATAGAAACGGATATAATTCAGGACTGGAGCCAAACTCAAGCTTTACTTGACTGCTGACAATATCTCCTCTGGGATTTCACCCTGTCATACTTAGAAAATTGTTTTCTCCTATTCGTAATGAAGCTCAAACTTCAGCATCTTTGTATGTGCTATGGATGGGATATCTTTCTAAGTGGAAAGATTAGCCAGATCTTTTCCTCTGGCCCAGCTTTTAAGTGTAAACAGAGGGGCTTTTGGAGATATCTTCTTGTTGAAGACAAATTTAGGAGAGTTGTTCCTTGGGCTTACAGAGGAAAAAGCACTTCAGAATTGTTCTACACCGATTCCCTGACAGCTCCTTCTTCATTTTGTGCCTATCTGTGGATTTGAATCTCTTGTTTAATTACAGTTCTAATCGTCTTACTCATGCTTCATTTCCCACTGTAAATAAAAGGAATTTTAGGCAGCACTTTGCTCTTTTCTTCCAAGCGGCTGCATAAATTTGCCCTTTTTTTTAAAAAAGTGACTGATTATTTGATTGTGAAATCATGTGTTCAGCCAGTCCACATTGCTGAGTTGAGTCATCCCATGGCCAGAGAAAGCACCCTGGGGAACAAAGATGAACAATTGCAGGTTATTTGTCATCAACGGTGTGTGGAGTGCTTAAGCACACTGAGTGACAGCAGGATGACTTTGTACTTACACATACCAAGTGTAATACAGTCTGGTGAACTCTTGGTGGTTTAACTACAGGAAGCTGAATATAATGTCTTCAAACTACAAGACAGCAGATTTAGATTCGGTATTTAGAATAAATCATTTACTCAGAGGGTGGTGAGGCGCTGGCATGTGCTGCCCAGGGAAGTTGTGGATGCCCCAAACCTGGAAGTGTTCAAAGCCAGGTTGGATGGGGCTTTGAGCAACCTGACCTAACAAGGGCATCCCTGCCCATGGCAGAGAAATTACAAATTGGCCAGTTTTACTCTTGTGCACCCCACACTCTCAAGGCCAACCACACTTCTCCTGGCAGGTGCACTGTCTCCAGCATTGCCTAGTTATTGAAGAAAGCATTCATGATTTTAGAACTGCTGCAGTGAATTGAGTTTTAACTCAATTCACTTTTAACTCAGGTGTTGTAAGATTGCTTTAGCCAAAAAAGCAGTGGAAGAGAAGCAGCAGTAAAGGTGTACCCCATTTCATCTCTTCACCGGCCTGTGGGATAATATCGTCCAGTGATGGAGTCCTGCCTAGCACTCACTGACTATTAGAGCTGGTGTGCAGGCAAATGAAGCACGAATGTTTCTCTAAAACAAACTGATGTGGGACAAAAGGAAAGCAATAGTAGTGCTTTCTACTGGGATATAAGGGCTATGGAGCAACAGAAAACAATAAAGAAAAATTATCTCACCCCTTTCTGACAACCACTGCCAGCTCAAGAGGAAAGCAGTCTCTAGAGATGCAATTCCCATGCAACTGGAAAAATAATATGTGGCTGTCTACTGAAGTACTTCCAGGACACTCTAAAAGTAAACTTTAGAGAAGGCAATTTGTCTGGAAACATTTTGTGTTCTTAACTACCAACAAGTAGAAATAAAGCCTATCACGTAAAGAAGCACAGGCCTCATTTGTGCCCATCGATAAAACAACGGCCAGATGGCTTTATTGTCACTGGAAACTGTAGAACAAAAAGTGCTTATCAAGTATGGGTCAGCACCTTTATCTGTGAATGTGTCACATTTACTCATCCACTGCTGGTCTGGTGCTATCATCCTCAACTTAAGAGCAAATTAGCATGAAAAGCCTACTGCATTGCTTACAAGCAGAACCTTGTGGCCCTTGGATAATGCCATTCCAGTTCATAAGAATTGGCTTATACATACACTCCCAGAAAACTTATTAACAATACTCCTTTCTCACTTTTCCCACAGTTTCTCTTTAATAATAAATAGCCCTGATGAAAATTCAGAATGGAAACACGATCGATACCCAGATGGTTTCACTGAGGGAACTTTGGCATATGCACTCTGCTATTTACTATTTCCTTACTGAGCTAATCTTTTGAGCAGGCAGGAGTGCTGGTAACTTCCCATGGTAAAAACATGAGAAGGTAGGTTAGCAGTGGGATGAATGTTAGATCCCTGCCCGGGCAAACAGAATGTGGAGAATAAGTTAGAAAAGTACTTACTTTCTTACTTTAACTAGATACATACCACAACATTTAGCCCTGATACTTACAGGTGGAATTCTTCCTTTTTACATAATTTGTGCAACTACTATTTTGTTGTTGCTAACGACACCATGTGCCTTCTAGAAGATGGTGGATGCTATCACATAGCAATGTGTATAAACAAAGCATGGCTAGTTCATCTCTTTCCTTTTACTCTCTTGCTGAATCTTTGCCTGATCCTGTGAAGACGACAGCAATTCACTTAACATTTCCACGGTGAAGGGCTTCCACTGAGTCCATCTGTTGGTAACTTCTTGTTAGCACACAATAGGATACACTGTGAGCTGTGCCACACGTCTTCAGTGAATGAAGCTCAGGAGCATCATAGAGAAGGAACATGGCCATTTCAGAAACAAAACTAAATCTGTCCCAAGTAGAAAAAACCCATACATTTTAAATCCTTATACTAATATACTCAGAGTGATATGACTGTGATGTTGCTGCTGCTTTTTTCTTTGTTCATTAATCCCTGCCTCTCACAAGATCATACACGTACAAGATAGACAATCAATCAGTTTGTATGTTAGCTACCAATGCCACATCTTCCCACACCTAAATATTTCAAAGCTCAGTATATCTCAGATGCAGGACAGAATCAACCTCTCTGAGAATTTGAGAGCTATTTTTGGCCCTAGTTGTTCCTATGAAATCTTGAGGAGAAAAAGTTTCCCATTGCAGCAATAAATTCACTCCAATGAGAAACACTTTGGTTAACATTTAGAATTTGCTACATAACCCTCTGTATTTCTTAACATTAAACAAACTATTTTAATGAGCAAGTTTTTTTCTGCCTGGCTATTTGTGTACAAGATTGCAGAAGAGATTCTACGCAATCTTCCTTCACACCATTTCTCCAGCAGTGCTTGTGCAATCTGTTGGAAGCATCACAGCACAGCAAAAACTAAGTCCACAGATATATATAAAAATACATTTATACAAGTGTCTACAGTACAAATATATACATTTATCTTGAATTATCATTAAACTGCAGACATCTGAATAGTCAAGATCTTATTCCATGCCATTCTTTTCCAAAAGGAACACTGAAGTTGTTCTTTTGCCTACACAAATGCTGCCCTCCTATAATCACAAAAAATTTAATTATTGATATTTTTCAGATGTCATTGTTTTCATTGAGAGTCCCCAGATGAAACTGTGTATACAGCACTTACAGCTGTGTTCCATTTCTCCTGATGGAATTATATATCTGGGAATTCTGAAGTTCTTTCTCCCTTCTTAAGATTTTGTTTATTCTAAAAACTGTTTATGCAGTGAGCTGCATTGAGCTCTTTTTTCCAGTCAGTTTTCTGAGTTATTTAAGTTCTCTTAAGGAAATAAAAGAATTTAGTACCAAAGTAACCAGTTACCTGAATTTACCCCATTAAATTGTTAGTCATGTCTGTATCTCCAGTTGTGCCACTGTTAAGGTACATTGCTTAGCAATATGCAGGCAGACTTCTTTCTCCAAACATCAGCCACTCACATTCGCTCATCCATGCAAACTGAACGAACACCTAATTTTGTGTTTCTTCTTCGTGGTCACAAATGGAGCACATTCCCTTTGGTGGTTCAACTATTTCCTTTAATGTGAGTAATTTATTACCCTCCTTGTACTTTCCAATTACATCATTATTTTCTAATAAGCATGCTCATGGATTTTATCTGTTGATTGCTTTTGGCTAGAAGACCTCAAACCAGAGTTATTTTAAGACCAAGAGGAAGAACATCAGTTCTTAAAAAAAAGTGGTACAGCAATCCATCAATGTGCTGCACTGAGAATTAAATATGCACAATCAGTGCACTGAGCTGTCAACCTTTCTATAAAGCCATTAGCTATGTTTTCACAGAGAACATCAGGTTGGACAATGCGAAGTTTACCAATAACTAAGATTATATTGCCATTTGGAAGTCAATAAACATAGCTGTTGTATTGGCTGCTGATATTCTGACAACCAGCAATTTTTCTCAGTCACTGTGCATGTCATACTTCATCTATCATACTTAGGATTACTAGCAGTGCTCAGAGATCCTGATCCTGTGCTAGCCACATCCCCAGCAACTGCTGGAGTTTGCTCAGGCTGCACATCACTGCTGAAGGTATTTCAGTCACCTGCAGGAGTGCCTTCCCCACCCCAATCCCCACCCCCCTTTCCCCAACAGGACCACTATGTCAGCTCTGAAATGGGTGGATGCTTTTCTGCTTCAGGCTCCTCTGACTGCAGGGACAGCATAAAGAGAATAAAGGAAATCACTAAGGTCCACTCTGAGTTTCCATTGTGAGACAAATTATCAATTACAGGTTTCAATTAGCGAAGCCTTGAGTTCAGTTTAACCACCTAAATTGAAAGAAAAATTGATAGAATTGAAGATTTATACACCAGCTATTTGTATCAGAAATGAATCAACATTTTTTAGTAATGCATTCAGGACATGCTCTGTGTCAGAAGCAGAAGACAGACCGCCTTCACACCATTCTGCAAACTGAACCCTGAATTGCACCAGCCCTTATTTCAGTCTCAAAGCTCAAACCCGCAGTGCAGTTCTGAACTAACTGACTGGCAACCTGCTCTTCTGGGGAGAGTGCCAGTCACAACAGCCTTTCAGTATGGTGACACTTCTGCATTTGGGAAAATGTCACCCAGCCGAGTCTAAAATATTAATTCATGCATGACATGCCTCACCTGAGCAGCAGAAGACTGGTTCTTTAGTCCTGCAGTCCCACTTGTCCCTGCCATGCCTTTCAATTCCATGTCCCACCAGACTGGTTATTTCTGACTAATATTACAGCAGATCTCATAACTTCGTTACCATACAAAAGTGGAATTACATTCTGAAAAGTGCTATTGTAAAATAAGTGAATAAAACCTCATAGAGTATTACATTCACTAAAGGTCAGTGAGAGCACACGACCCTTGCTTAGGTAGCAAGGGATGAACTCACCCCACACTGCACGGCTCATTCTGCACACTAAGCCCAGCTAAGGGGAATGAAGATAAACAGACAAATAGTCTCCCATTAGTTACATGTGGAACCTTGTTACACTTAGTGTGACTCTAAGGACGTGATTGATGGCCTGATCTGAATTCTAGGGGATTGTCCTGCTGGTTTTGCAATTGAAATTCGTGTGATACACATATAGACATCATGCAAGACAGAACAAGCTGCAGCTTAGCTTTGCTCCTTCTAGAACAGGAAAAAAAGTAGTGATATTTGCCTTTGCTGCTAATGGGAGAGGTAAATACACATGGCAAATGGGAAGAAAAGGGCTATTTTTGTCCTCTGACAGACTGTCATTCTAGACCAAACTTTCAGCTGCTGACTAATCAAGTTGAAAATTTTTAATTCAGGTGAGGAACTGCAATGCCCCTTGCATTGTCCCTTGGTTTGAACAGCGGATCTTGAAAGGGCCTTAGGGGAGTTTAATGTTAAGGCTGGTGAGGAATATGATGAGATATTTTAGCTCAACCAACAGCTACAAGGAGCTGTGAGCTCTGAAAAAGCTGCGGTGCCTGCACAGCATGGGTGCAGCTGATTGCTGGGAGAGAAATGGGGCAGGACCTGCTTGTTTCTCTTGAGTACCTCCGTGCCTGCACTGCAGCTTCGTGGCCAGCAGTACTGAACTCCGCCAACACGCAATATTTCTCCTTCCAGTGAGAAAGCTGAAAATAAAAGCAAATTTACCAGCTGTGTGTATCCCACTCTTTCACTCAGATACGCTGGGAGCACCGATCTCTGCAATCTCGCAAGCTGCCGATGCCGGTGGTTTGTCAATCGCTGGCACCCTCTGGTGGAAGAGAACGCAGAGAAGATTTTATTGCTTAAGACACACAATCAGGATTATCTTCTCTAAGAGAAACAAGGCATTTTTTTCAGGCTTCTGCCGTGTCATTGCTGTCTGCCCATAGGAACCACAAGAAGCCTCTGCTTGTAGCTGTCTAGGTTGAAATTCTGCTGGAAGTTAACGGCAGAAGGCAGTGGAGGATATTCAGCCAAGCAAGTTGGTAGCTCAAGCAAAATGAGCTCAGGAGCAGAACAGCTCAGCTTCAGCAAGCTCTGCACCCAGAAGCATTCTGCTGTGCGTGGCAGTGACCAAAAAGAGCAAGGTTGGCCCTGTGTTACAAACCTTTGCTGATGTGTCCACACTTGCTGTAAGTGTGCAATATGGACTTGCAACTGCTACGCAGCAAAATGAACAAACTCATCTTGGTATTAATTGGGGCAAAAGGATCAGCAGTGAGGTACCTTGGAAAGGTGCAGTTTTGTAATCCACGATCATTTCCTAGCGCATCCCAAGAGTACTCCCGAATGCAATATATGAGCTGCTGCAGATCCAGCCTGAGTCAACCCCCCAGGACAGACATCTCTTTGGTGGCTGGAAAAGAGAAGGGCAGCCGCCCAGAACATGAGCTGAACTTCAAAGCCACACTTTAAATTGTTCCCTTTTTCTCCTTGCTGATTATTTTGCATTGTATCTGAAATCAGTCGGGGAGAAGAAAAAGACTTTGAGCAAGAGACTAAAGTAACGTTCAGAAGTGTTCAACGTTTTATGTCTGGGGGATTTAGTCCCTTATCTCAGATGCCAGCTGAGAGGAATGAAAGACTTTCCTTGGAACGATGAAAATTAAAACATCACTTCCAAGAAGTAATGTTCAGACTGAAAGAGGTTTAGAGGTTTACCTTGAGGTTTGGCTTTGATTAAGTACCCAGAAATACCAGCTCCCCTTTAAATGATCTAAACCTCTTGGTAATGAGCGGGTGGGAGGGTACCCTGTATCTGCTGCACTTTCTGCAGTCTGCTGGGCATGGGAACAGCTCAAAGCAGCCAATTAGTCTTAGTTTGTACTGAGAAATCTTTCAGAGAGGCTCTTGTTTTAGTTGTTGTGGAACAGTAAGGTAAAAGAGCAGAAATACTAACTAAGCTGAACTTTCCTAAACGTCTAGAATGGTTTGGGTTCTGTGTTGGTAGCAGTTTGGTGTACTGTGTCTCTTCAATAAACATTCCCTCTTACCTAAATTCCGAGTGATGGTTGTACTGTACACGCACTGCTTGTGGCTCAGTGCTCTTCCCAGCTGCTTTCTCTCCTCAATTCAACTGTTCTTCCCTTCACTGTGCAGAGCCCTCATGTCTGTGTTCCCTCAGGGAGTGTCAAGACATTTTAGACTTCAAGGGCCAAATTAATCCCCTGTCATTAAAAGAAATAAAGAGAATGGCGTTAGAAAAAAATTGACCCCTCTTGTACCACTTGGTTTTGTATCTTACTGAGTTTGCTTCATTACAGTCCTCACGGCAGAGCTGTAATCTGAAACAACAAACACCATTCAGCTTCACAGTGTTTACACACACACCATTCTGGATAAGTCTCAACAAATAATCCAGGGTTAGGAGTTCTGCAGCCCATGCTCGTGGCCATCATCTCTGGTGTCTTCTGGGGGCTCAGTTTATCTGAGACATCCACACCAGTCATTGCAGGTTCCCTCAGTGCTATGATGCGATGAGTCGTGCCAGCTCAATCACAAAAAAAGAGGATTAAAAAGAGAGATTGTGACAGGTGGTCCCCAGACCACAGGCTGGTGAAGATTAAGGCAATTCCGCAGTGGTTGTATGAGTAGCACATGGTCTGCCTGCAAATTCAAAGCAGAGATAAGTGACTGTTGGCATATAAGGTTTCTCTCAAGTGTCAGAGCAATTGCAGAACTGCCAAGCAGATCACAACTTGTGTCTGCAGAATGCAAGACAGTGTCAGGAGAGATGATCACAAGAGACATCAAAGCAATTTCAAGAAAGAAACAAGCAGCAATCAGAAAGCACTATGAAGAGACAGAAAGAATGAGTCCTGCCATGAACATCTAAATCACTGCTTAGTTTAATCCCCAGTAAGAGTATCTAACAGTCTAAGTGCAGCACTGGGGCTGATCTGGCTAAGGTCAGTCAACAAGCACCTTAATTCTCTTCTGAGAACTCCCAGGTGATGTGACATTTCTCATAGGGTGATCTCTTTGCTATGCATATTTTCTGTGCCTGCCTTTCTGTGGGACGGAATGAAATCTTGAATCTACAATTATTGGATTCCAAGCCTCCCTTCTCTTCATCACCTTTCTCCTATGGAAAAAAAGGCATCTGCCTTTTCCCATCTTCTTTTCTCGGTGTAACTATGAAGGTTGAGTTCCTGCATGACATTATCTAATAATTTGCTTGTCTTTGTTTTCAGTGCTTAAAGTAGTCTTAGGAGAAGCACTGCTGGACTTACAGCACATTGTTATGGCTACTACCTTGATAAACATAACCCTGTTCCATCTGCTCTCTCTTCTCCTCAAGCATTCTCTGCTGACTCCTTATTGACTTTCCTATAAGTTTCTTTTATCTTCTATATCTTCACAGCTTTTCCCTCCACAAGTCTCCAAAACCTTCATGACCAGTCTTCACTTCCACTATCGCTTTATCACTATGAAAATGCTCATTCCTATTCCAGTTCCTTGTCAGTCCATGGAAAGCTTCCACGTGGTCAAAACAAGTGAAACTCCTGTGGTTTGGTTTTTTTTGCTCTTTCTATTTTCCTCTTTGAGAGGAGGCCCTTGTAACTAACAACTCAAAGCCGGCTTCACTTCAAAGGCACTCTGCAATAAATCCACAGCTGTATATCCAAAGGAAGCTGAACCCACTGGTGGCTGGTAGGCACACACTCTGGCCATGCTTCCCTCAAACAGAACCCAGAACACAAAACCTGTTAACAAATCAGGACAGAAACTATTTCTGTATTGTTCTATAACCTAGCATGTTCCTTGACTTCCAGTTAGGTAATGCACGCAGAAATACAAATGCAACGCTGTACCACAGCCTCACAGACACCCTGTCAGGATGCATTCCTGCCATGCTCTGGTGAAGCAAACACCCGTGAAGACCTTCAGTTAAGCTCACAAAGCACAATTCAAGCTGTCATGGTACTCCTCAGTGCCTTCGGTTCAGATAGAAGCGCCAAGCCTCTGCCATCAGTTAGACTTAGCTGGAAAAATCCTGCTGCAGAAATGTTCAACAGAAAATGACAAGAGCCCAAGAGGTCAGATATTCATCCAATTCAGAGCAGGAGATTTTAAAAGCAAATCTTCCTGTGAGATTCCCAGCATTTCAGGCTTTAATCCCTTTGTGAACCTGAAGCAGCTGGATCTGAAGCAGAAAGAAAAACTTACAACAAACTGCAAAAAAAATCCAGACCTGTTTGAACTCCAGACACATTGTGATGTGAGTTGGCAGTGAAAGTTTGGCTAAAGCCTTCCTGTGTTTACTCCCCAGGCTCAGCACCGCCTTGGCCTGATCTTTACACAGATGGAGCTCCTGCAGCTCCTGCTGGCTTCCAGTGAATCATGAGGACTGGTCCCTACTTGAAAATCAGCTCTATTGTACAGGAACAATCAGGAGCACTCAGGCTGAACAGCAGATCAAAAAGCACACCTCCACAAATCACCACGTCCATTAGTTCTGCCATGCTCTCTTCTCCTAACTGCCTCTAATAGGTGCTTTGTGTTTCAAGGCTGTGAGGGCCATTGGACCGCCTGGCCTTTTTTTGGGGGGTAGGACTCAGACAAGAGGACACAGCCCAGCAGGGAATACATACGTGAACACCAATTTCTCCCTCAGAAGATTTCTTTTGTTGTAGAAAAGTGCAGAATTTAGGCTTACTCTTCTGGAAGCAGAAAACAGATGTGTCATCAGAAGAGGGAAAGAAGGAAAATCACCAGGAGCAGAAGGGTTCTCAAGGCCTAACATAAGGAAAATGTAGGACCTGGATAGGTGCTGAAGTCTGCTCAAAATGGATGGTACTGGCAAAAACGAATGCCTCTCAAAAGACTAATGGCGTTCTATCTCCTGATATAAGCCACCTCTGGCCCTCTTTCTTTGCTGAGGAGGAAGAACAGCATGGGTTGTTTTTAATATTTCCTGGCTTTGTTTCTAAAGAGATGAAAATGAGAACGTTAAAAATAGGCTTCAATCAGCTTGCTGTGGCCAAGCAAGCCATCACATGTGGATCACTGAGCAGCCCACTTGGGACTGTGTCAGCTACACAAAACAACTGTTCCTACTGTGCATACAGATCAAAGACAGGATCTCTTTCAGGCACCTCTGAAAACAAGACGTTAAGATGTGTCTGTTGTCTTCTTCTTTATTTATCTCACGGTAGCTCTGTGTACATTCCTGTAATTGAAGCTCAATTAAATTTGCAGCTCCCTTTAAAGGGAAAAAACAAGCCACCCTAAACTGACTGTGAAAAACAAACAAATAAGTGGATGGGAGAGCCGTGCAGCCTTAAGGAGAACAAGTTATTCCTACCTTTGGCTACCTACCTGCACCTTTGGCTCCCAATGCCTGCTCTGATTCTCTTCCCTGCACTCCCTTTAGCAGGATGCTGCTCACACAGGATACACAACACTAAAGCCTACCAGCAGGCTTCTATTAAGCAGTAATTGTTGCTATATAAAACATGCAATGATTATGTGCCCCTTTTTAAACTAATAAATAAATTTACAGGTCTGATCCTTTCCTTTGGCAGAGGCAAGATACATTTTTGCAGATCCTAACACTGTCAATTCACTAGTCTGCTTTCATCTAAAAACTGTCCAAGGAACACACAGAAGAGACAAAGTCACACAAGTCCGTAGATTACAGGGAGCTATTTTCTTGATGAAAAACTGTATCTTCAGAAAGCAGCTGATGCTGTGGCTTTCTCTTCATCATTGCATCAGCTTCTTCTGCTGCTTTGTCATTAGAAAGGCAGAGTCCATTTTGCTAAGGATGTACCCACAGCATGCCCCTATTCTGGGATGACATCCCTCCACCAGTGACCCTTCAGTGACGTGCAGAGAGGTGTGTTTACCTATCACCCCGGCATGTGGGCCTCTTGGCTCTATCCTGAATTCATTTTTTTATTTTCCTGCATTCTTCACTTCCTTTAATTACAACATAATAAAGCAATACCACCATCATTACTAATCTGCTGAAGGACAAATCTCCAGGTAGCAAGCAGCTGCTGCAGGGAGGTTCCTGTCTGTTTTACATGATGCCAGAAATAGG
Source organism: Centrocercus urophasianus (assembly GCF_019232065.1). Classification (NCBI taxonomy): domain Eukaryota; kingdom Metazoa; phylum Chordata; class Aves; order Galliformes; family Phasianidae; genus Centrocercus; species Centrocercus urophasianus. The sequence goes on along the minus strand of NW_024884800.1, from coordinate 11,413,344 downwards.
AAACTGCTGTTCGTGTCAGGAGCAGCTCCACAGAGTTTCACTGATGTGAAAAGAGAATTAGGGCTCAGCAGCTTGGTGAAAGCAGAACTGCTCACCAGGGCACTAGCAGACAGTTTGCCTTTCAGTCCTCAGAGGCTCAGTTTCATTCTCTCAGGTCTGGTTCCCTGCTTGCTCTCATCCTGTGCTCACTCCTTGCTGAGACAGGCCTGGTTCTTGTTTCATCACCTTCAAACCTCCCTCAAGCAGATGTTCCTGCTGAACTAGCTCCTCCTCTCTAGTATTCATCTTTCTGCATGCATTAGAGTGATGGCGACAGCAGGCAGAAGGAGGTTGTCATATGGTTAAGCATCAACCTTCATTCTCCAAGGCTCTCTGGCCAGCACCTTACATCCTCTCCATACTCCCCTCCCTGTGGATCAAGACATCCCAGGGAATAACGGGCTGCAGAGCAGGTCCTACCCTGCAGCAAACAGCTGGAAGCTGGTGGCACTGGTGGTGCACACCAGTGTGGCAACAACAAAGTATGTGGAGATGAAGAAACACATCACACCGTGTTCCCAGCTATCAACCATTGCATATTTGCATAATTTCTCATAGGCAGCATTGACTTAAGTGCCACACTAGTTAAATGCTAGCAGTACGTTACTGCAGAGCATCAAAGACAATTCCCAAGGACCCAGGGCAGGGAGCAGTGAGATGTTCCTCTGCATGGAGGGCTTTTACGGGCATGCTGGCTTGATGCTGTGGGGCAGCTGCCAATAGAGAATGTTCTTAGTGTGTCTCCTGTATTTCACCATACTTTATTGAGGGACCGGTGCCAGCTGTCGGTGTCAGGGGGAGTGTTCTTCAGAGCACGAGGACAGCACTGATCGGCGCCTCGTAGCATCGAACCGTCACACTGCAGGCTCCTGTCAGCTGGCAGGGATTGCTTTTTGCCTTGCTTCTTGTTCTGAGTGTTCACTCGGCATTAAGAAATGGCAAGAATAGAGCTGAAAACTCATTGAGTTCAACCTTTAACAACGAAACAGATTACAAAACACACTGAAGAATGGGAAGGCAAAGCAGCTGCAGATTAGGAAGTTTCCAGCAATACTTTCTGCTTAGAATAACAGGAGTTTTTCATCAGCCGGCTGCCCACATAAAATTCACAAGAGAAATGTACATTTCCCTAAAAAAGAGAAACAACCATCACATGGGAAAAGACAGACTTTTCTCTAAGAGCTATTTCCATGGTAACTTCTAAATTCAAAGCTCAAGCTCTTTTGGCTGCAGGGATACTTAGAAAAGGTAACAAAATTGTTTGCTGCTGTTGATAATGGCAAACCCTCATTGCCAGCCTCACATGCAAATTAAGCTGCAAGTTTTTGTTTAACGTTTGCCCAAATCTGGCTAAAAACAAGCGGGGAAAATGTCACCCTCAGAGACAATGTAAGGAATTAGAATAGGAACATATTGATGCTTTTACCCTTGTAGTTTACAATCAGCATCTAATCGTGCTTTTTATCCTGTCAAAATTCAAAGCAGGTCACATATTACGTTATATAAGCATATCCAAACTTTATACAACAATAAATTTATCTACTGCTACAGCAGTTCAGTGGACACTGCAGCACAGAACATCTATGAGCAACTGAAGGTGAGAGATTTTGAATCAGGAAACAAATGCTCCCTGGAATACACACAAACCACAGACCTTGATAGAGCCCGGTGTTTCATTTGCAAGAGTTTATCCTCGTTATGTGAGGTAATATAACCCATGTGGGAAGATGTAATAGATGGCCAAGTTGTTAAAGACTGTATATGCAGAGAGGAAATGATGCACTTAGCAACTTTCATTCCAAGGGCTAATGCAATGGACAAGTTTGGGCATTTCTTAGCGTGTGAATGCCTGAGTTATCAGCTGTCATTACGCTGTTTCACTAGGGAAGATGGGAGGAAATCATTGCATTCAGTTGTCTTAGTGACATGCATCCCGTTATGATGAACTCAGCAAAGTGCTAAGTGCGTGTTCAAAGCCTTCCTGGGGTCATTTTCCCCTGTAACAACAAATAATAAGGTTAGGAGTTAGTTTTGCTGAGGTAGCATGGGTGAATAAATTAGAGTCTGCCTTAAGCCAAACGCAGCTTTGGGCTTTAAGTATTATATTAGCACTTAAAGAGCCCATTCCACAGCAGCACATCGCTCACCCCTGGTCTTCATAGGGTGTTGATATGGTGTAGACTGTGCCCATGGATTTACAGGATTGGGTCCAATGCAAATCAGTACGCTTTACACTCGCAGAGCTGAAATGCAGCAGGATAAAATGCATCTCTCGATTCACTGAGCAGCATTTGGAAAAGTCTCTAGTTCTAAATAAAGACTTCATTAAACATCTCTGAAAACAGACCTCTTCAACCATGGCTGCCAAAAAGCCTATTAGAAAGTGCTGTGTGGAAGGTAACTAACTGGCAAAAGTGCTGATACCTTTGGCAGATTAAAACTCAACTGAAACTATGGAATCACTGATAAAGCACAAACGTGGAAGCTGCTGTCTAACATTAAACCATAAATTGTCAGAAGGGAGATAATTTTGTGCAAGTGTTTCTAAAAATCTGCATCACTGGTGGCCTCTTCTACAATCCATGGCAGGACTCCAACATGCTACAGGAACCAGCTTTTGTGGACATTCAAGAACACGGGATGGTGGAGGGGATCTCCTGCGTGAGCCAGTTCTGCTCCTGGAAGTTTCCAAAGCCGCTAACAAAGCAAGCTAGCAACTCTTCTGTTTTTACAGTAGCAGAGCACATGTGCTGCTAACGTGTTTTGGTGGTTAATGAATACGGGTGCATCTAAGTTGTGCTGTGTTGTAAGAGTATCCACAAAGAGACACAAATTCCATAGGCAACCCAGCAGCAGCTTGTTTATATATAAAAAACATGCAGTGACAGGTCTATATTTTAACTCAGTCAACCACGCTCAAGTGAACAGTAGCTGTGACATTTGAATATTGACTCCTGCGAATGCTGACTATTGAAACAATGTTTCCATGGGTGTAAATGGCCGACGCTACAGGAATGGTCGGTATATGGATGTCTGTGGCATTTGTCGCTGGTGGTGCCTGCACTGGAATTTGCTGCTGCAAGTGCTCAAAATCCCAGGATGATGAGCAGCAAAGTGACTTGTACCTGGTCAAACATGGCTACGAGAACCCAACCTTCCTCCTCACCTCTCCAGCTCTGCTGCTAGTTCTGCTCACTGAGAAGTGATCCTCAGCCCAGAAACATCTGCATGGCTCTAGCTCCATCTCTTCCCATCATTGGGCTGTGAGAAGAAGCTCAGTTCTTAAGTTCTTCATCTACGAGGGGCTCAACTCCTGCACCCTTTACAGGCCAGCCACAGAATGCCCCCTCATCGTATCACACTAATGGCTCCAGCATCTTTCCTTAAAAGACCTTATGGACACAGCACTAATGTATGTCCTATCAGTGTAATGCAGGACGACCAAACATTGTACTCAGGAGCTCATATCTGAGAAAATGACACATCAGCATACAGCCTGGACTGCATTCAGCTTCACTACAAGAAGTTATTTGGAACTTAAATGAGAATTTACGAGCTTTTCAATGCATCAGTAAATGCATCCATCTTGACTTTTTCTATTTCTGAAGATTCTGGTTCTTGGTTTTTGTATTATTCTAGTACTATCAAAAAGGGTGAGATTCTGAAAATTTCATACCTGTTCAAGGAGTAACTGAAGCTGTAGAAACATTTCACCCTTCCCGTGCCCTTTCAAACTGCCACACCATGCCTTAGGGGATACATTAGAGGGCTTGATTTCATTTCCATACCTGTGACACTTCTCCTGTGGACAAGGAAAGGCTGTGCTTAACTTTGTATTTCTATCGGTAAGCTGATGCAAGTAAAACACTGCCAGTGGCTCACCTGCCCCCAGAGAGCTAGGAGCAACTTCTAGTGCTACCTTCAGTGAAGTGCATGTTTAGAACAGAGAGCAGGGAAGGTAATAAAACAGAGTATTTGTTCCAGTGGCTTGGTAGTCTTTTTTTTCTTTCTTCACACCATTGGACACTTTGTGTGGGGAAGGTAAAAATAAAATGTGACTTAAAATGTGACTCCAGTCGATTTTCAGTTCTGTGTGACCGTGCTGGAAAAGCTCTTCCCTGCTTGGCCTCTTTGTTGAGATGCTCGCTGCCTGACCACAGCCTTCTCCCTTGCAGCAAGACAGCAATAGGAAGAAGTGGTCAAAATACCCTGCTCACTGCTGGAGTGATTTAACACTTTCTCGCAGTGTGGAAACCTAAGCGACTACACCATGAAGGCACGCTAAAGGGCCTCCACAGGTGTCACCAGGAAGAGCAGGGACCAAGGTTTAACCATCTTGTTAATAAAAGGTAAACTAGCAGCTTTGACTGCATCAGTACTGCCCGTTGGATGGAGGTTGCTGCAGCAAAGGTACTTGGAGACTTCACTGTCAATTGACAGAACTGCTCTTTGTAAGCAAACAGGTGACCTTAGATTGCTATGTATAATGTAATTGCAATGTATATTTTGCCGTGGAACCTTGCTCTGGTGAGCAATATGCCCTGCCTAATGCTGACATAAGCACGCACATAACCTGCTGCCCAAGTGTGCAGGGGCAAGCTGACATAACTGAAGGACTTCCTGACATTTTCCTGGGTGTGAATCAGAAATTTCACGTATTAGCTGACCCAGAGGTATGGCTTCACACTTGTTCATCCAGTTCCTATTATAGAACAGCGAAAACAAAATATCCTCAAAATAAAAGCTTCTCCAAAACACTGAAATTCGACTGTCACATACCTGGTTCACTTCCTGAAAACAAGCAAAACAAAACAAAACAGCAAAAAAGTAAAACTTCTGGAATTGTGCTCTTGAACTTGCTTGAACTTAACCAAATACGTTGTTCTCTTTACCGTAAGGGAAATGTCACGGGGATTTACTGATACCTATCCCAAAAAAGCACTGCAGGAGGACTGCTGTTTTTTAAAGTTACCTTTCAAACTTGTGATGCTGGAAGCACTTTGAAAATGCTTTCCTTTCTTGTTATCAGGTACCTGTTGTTTGCCTTTGGCTTAGGACAATCTGTAGCGGAAGGCAGTATTTTATCTGGTTAACATCCAATTTTGCTATTATGCTGACAAAAACTCCAGTCAGTTCAGAGACAAATGAACAAAAGATCCCCTCTGCAATGCTCTGTGCACTGAAACACAGAGGAATTTCTGTAGCATTGATGCTGCTCGAAGATACATTTTATGCTTGGTAGGCTTGAGCGTTAGGAATGGAGAATAGGTGAGCTTATCAGCCCATCTCTCCTTTCCTGAGTCACGGTTGTTCTAGCACAGACTTTTCTGAGCTAGAAAAGTAAAGGAATGTTAAGCTGGCAGTCAGGACATGTAAACCACAACCTGCAGCGTGTACAGGCCTCCTGCCAACAACGGGAACCTACAGGAGGCGGCTGGAGAAGGCTTTAAATGAGATAAGGGAGCAGAGAACCTGCTTGCCTGATAGCAGAAGACAGAAAAAGGGTCAAGAACCCACGTGTAGCTCTAAAGAATGAAAGAGAAAGAAAGCTGATAAGAACAGAGGAGCAGAAAAGCTCGACAGCTCTGTGATCGCTTCCTTGGCTGCTCCTTGACTGGGATTAGCAGCAAGCATTTCTCTCCCACACCTTTCCCTGCACCTGAAGGGCTGAGGCACAAAGCAAAGGGGCTCAACCCAGCAGAGCGCTGAGGCAGTGCAGGGACAGGTTTCTCTGGATCCCCTTCGATGCGTTTTCTGTAACGTTAGGGTTAAAGCTTATTGTCAAATACTTCAAGTGCTTGATATTTTCCAAGACTACAACATGGGAAAAGAGAAAACAAGAAGCATTCAACTTGCTGCACCCAGAGGCTGCGGAGGCATTTTACAATGAGAGCCTGCTCGGCAGAGGGGGGCTGCGAAAAAAGCACAGAGTATCTTTTAGGTGAATGTTATCACTTTCCTGATCGGAGAGGCCTCGCTCCTGAGGTTAGCACATCTTTGGGTGGATGGGGTAGGTCCGTATGAATTCCCTTTCTTTCCCTAAGCTGACCTGCTTTTCCTGCTTCAAGCCAAAGAAGTACATAACAGCGGCTAAGAGCCCGTTTAGCACCCATCGTACCAGGGCTCGGCTTGCTTTGCTTAATGATGCCCCAGCCCCATTGTCCTCAACTTCTAATTAAGAAATGATTTATCCTCTTTAATCGACACAGATGATCTGAGTTGTTCTCACTATATGCTCTCTGGATTTAGGGAGAAAGAACTTCAGAAGAAGGAGTTGAAGAGGTGAGGATTACAGCTTTGGCTCCTGACACTTTGTAACGCCTCGCACAATGGTGTCCAGCTGCTTTTCTAGGGCTTCGTCTGCAATTGTCATTGCCTCTGTTTGAACAGGGATCTTCATTTTATTTAACTTAACGTGTTCATCATGGAACTGAGATAAACCAAAATGTATTTTTTCATTCAGGCATTTGGACAGACTTAACCAAGCTAGCTGAGAATACGGCAGATCTGAATGTTGCACTGATTTGTGCCTCCATATTATTCTTGGCGCGTTTCTCTTTTCACATCGGTTTGCTTGTTGGGTTTTTTTCCTGCACTGATTCAACACACAGCACTGATCAACGCACGCCGTGCTGTTAGGAACCAAGAGGAACGCAGTTTAAAATCTTTTACTTCTAATGCTGTAACCCCCTGATTTTTCAAGTGCTGAATAAAAATCAGCTCCCCTGTCTCACTGGCAGTTCTGCCCAGCGTACCCTGGGCAAAAAAAGGGTACAGAGGAGCTGTGTGCAGTCTGTTGCTGTTCACTTCTTTCAAGGCCATGCAGTGTACTGGCAGAACTCTGACTGTGTTCTGGCAATCACAGTCCTGGCTTAGATAAGTTTCCTATTGCTATTTAAAAGTTTGCATTTCTTTGGATAAAAATAAAGATCGATACTTGCCTCGCACTAAATGACAACTTTGCTTTAACAGCACGTTTGCAGTTTTTCTAAAAAAAAGTGTAAAAATTGAGTTAACATTATTGATGTTGTATCCTTTTCCATGTTTATGCCAAGTGCTGTGTAAAGATCTGCACCAATTCATTCCATCCAAACCCATTCAACTGAGCTGAAAAAAGAACCCCCCTCTAACCTTCTAGCAGAGCTACACCGATCCACTGCTCTTCATCATCAGGAACTCTGGCAAATGGATAGAAAACTGTCAGTGTGCAAAAGCACACAGAGCCTATAGACATCTGTGAGATCTCAAACCAGGGAGAAGATTTCCTCTTATGGATGTTATTTCCTTACACCTTCCTTTAAATTTAGCTAATCACAGTGCAAGTCCGAAGTTGAGAATATATACACTTACAAAACAGGAAAATTGCATATATTTCTATTGCTCTGAAACTGTTTGGGTTGTCCTTATATCACCACTCTAGATTGTACAGTGCCTAGCTATTAATACGGTACAATGGACTGCGTCTGTCAGAGCTGCACATACCAGGAAGCATCTTAGAGTTCCAGCAGCTTAATACAAATACATGAGGGTGAAGGAGGCTCACAGGACCAAACGAGACTGGATGTTTTTAATGCAGCAAGCTGGGGCACTTGTCCTCAGCAAGCTAGGTGCATGTGGCTGCACAGCATCTGACGTGGCAGCAAATGTGGTGCTGCATCAGATCTCACAGATGCAGGGTGGGGGGAGTGGAAGTCTGCAGTCTCTTTTTCCTACTGAACCTGTGCCTGCCCAAGAAAAAAAATGAACAAAACAAAGCATGTTTACGTGCTCTCTCTTCCTTCTAGGGCCTGTGAGGTGCAAAGCATATCTGTAAACAGGCAGTCTTGCTGGTGCACTTGGTTTGCTCCCTAAATTAAATAAGCTCCCTTGAGCAGGAGCACCGTGGGAGGTTTCAGCTTGCACAAAATGTGCTGCCAGCTTCTTTCTTTCCCTTCGATGCATGATGGCTAGCACAGCAGCCCAGCTGCTGACTTCAAGCCTTATCCCTGCTTCTGTGACATCAGGCAGAGGTTGCTTAGCCAGGGATAGAGAGTAGCAGCCCAGCAGTCCTGAACTCAGATGCAGAACGAATGAAACTGCATATTTTGCTTGGGAATACAGCACAGAGCTGCACATACTAACCTGCTCACCTATAAGCCTGATACTGTCTGCGAGCTTTCATGTTAATCTGCATGTGCATTTTGCTGGAATAATTCTCTTATGATTCTAACGGTCATTATTCCACTAACAAAAGATTTTCAAGTAGTTCTCATGAAATGGGACTGCCACCTCCTATTAATGAGGAGTACGAATGGGTTTTATGGGGGCCCAGGGAGATCTATCCCTTACCACACTAGAGACTAATACTTGTTCCCTGACAATGGTCTATAAGTGTCAGAACCCACCTCACAAGCATTCATGGTTATCTTTGTGTTTCAACTGCTGATTATTGCAATCTCTTCTTATTCAGAGCACCATGTCTGTTACTTTTATAGATGAATTAATGATGTCTCAGTATGAAACTTTTCCATATATAGATGAAAATACAGTGTTTTAATTTGCCAGGCAACATTTCCAAAGATAAGGCAAAAAATTTGGTGAGGACAATGGAAACTGAAGTTTAAGTTGCATTTACTCTAATAGACCCTAAGAAAACTTGATTCTGAATCCAGAACTTCACTATGGTTGGCACAAGACCAGGTTCTTGCCCATAAGTGCTCAGCCAGTACCAGTGCCAGCAACATTTTACAAAAACAGCCATACTGCTTCTTTGAAGCAACAAAGTGCTTCTAGGACAGATGCAGTTCTGTTGACAGACATACACTTTGTACCAGTAAAATTACTTCCAAGAACAAATGAAGCTCTAGAATAGCTGCACAGGAGGTTTTCTTATTATATCTCCATAAGAGAATAGAATTGCTTGATAGGATGCTCAGATACTGCCATGATTTTGACTAACATAGAAACATCATAAAGAGTCCTCAGTGCAGACAGGGGGAGATGTATGTAACTTCATTACTTTCAGGGACTGAAGCTGATTTGCTTAATTGCTCTGGTTTCTTCAGTTAAAGGAATATGTAATCCAAACGCAGTTTGAGGTTTGGAGAAAGAGAGATTCAGTTCTACACTTGGCAAAATAAACGATGCAGACAACTTGCAGTGTAACCTGCACACTTCAGACTTCCCCACACCATATCTTTGGGTTAAAAGCAGACACAAAGGCCACATATAGTATCACCCCTCTAATGGAGATCTTGTTTTAAATCTTTCTTTTTCTTCTACACACCAACCTTCAAGGATGCAAGTCTGTGGCAATGAATGCGTAGAAAAAACAGTTTCTACCCTGAATATAAGAAAGCCACTATTTCTGTCAGCAGCAGAAATTAATGAAACTTGGCTTCCTGTGGAGTTGTCTTGTGTTTACATGGTCTGATGCTTAATAAAGTGAAAAATGAGTGAAGCTTTTTAAGGCTCACCTACTCATTACCACTCCTGTTGTCTGTTGTACTGGGCGAGTCCTACACATTACCTCTCTCTGTGAGCATTAACACGGATTTGCCTGTTAACCTGCCTACCTGCCTTCAACAGAGTTGCAAAAGCATCTAATCTTCAAGGTTTCAACTCTTGTATCACCTACTTGCAATTTGATCAATGGATTCCAAACATGCAGGAGAAGATTAAAAAGGGAGACTTGCCTAGTAAGCAATACGTCACTCTCATCTCTCTTAACATGTGCTGTGCTCAAGTCTTTCCCACAAGAAGCCTCACAAATTAAACTTTCTGATTGTTTGCTCCTCATCCCCCATTTCTTGAATTTGAATACCACACAGTGAGGAACTCGAGCCAGCTACCACATACGAGCTGCATGCACATTTATTTCCACTAAAAGAATGAGAGGCTTTCCTCTATTACAGTTAGGGGAAACTGAAGTTGTGGACAGCTTTTTTGCCTTTTTTTTTTTTTTTTTTTAAACACAACTGGTAAGTTGTTCACAGTATTTTTATTACCAGCTTAACAGATGAGAAGATCCAGCCAGAAAGATTAAGGCCTGATTCCCCCAGAGTCATCCACTTATACCTGAGCATTTTGATTACGAGGGGTTCAATTCAAGAAATGAAGTGGCAGACTGCATTTTATTGGCCTGTGGTACAAACAGAAGCAGGAGGTGTCCCAGTCTTCTCAGACAGCCCCAGCCATCCCAACACACACTGCAGAACCTCCTAAATCAGATATTGCTTAAGAAACTTGAATGGCCTTTAATTGTAGTTTTAGCAACAGTTCCTCTGTTTAAACAATTTCATGTAGTCATAGAGGATGTGGTTTGATTTTAATGTCAGATATATGAAATACCAGGTAACCTGGCAGCGTAACTTTGAGTGAGGCAGAACAATATGATCACACATCTCAGCAGGCCAGCCAGAGCATGTGCTAGCGACTACACAGCCTTTGTGCTTTACGTGGGCTTTTGGCCAGCTCTGTAAAGATCAATGATACCTGGTGTGCCGTAAAATATGCTGAGACAAAGATATTACATAACATTTCTAAAACAGACTCAAATCAAACAGTTTGTATGAGTTCAATGCTTCATTTCACATGTCATCAGGGCTTTTGATCTGGCACAACAAGCCAAAAAACAGATTTTCCACTTGGCAGAGCCACACGCTTAAGTTACCAAATGAAGGCGTGCTCTACAAGAGAAACCTTACACAACTCTTGACAAACTACATTGTTATTTTAGTAAAAATAAACCTGACCATCATGAGAATTTTTCTAAGTACTCAAACCCAATTTATATTGCAGTTCGGTATGCAGTGGCAACAGTCACAGCTGGAATTCATGAAACCTCAAGATTCCACTCAAGCTTTTCCAATGTGAATGAGTTTCTGCAGGGGATTAACTGAATAAATTGCATGAGAGACTCAGACAGTGAGCAAGAGAAACTGAACTTGGGGGAGTTCGCTTTCCTTGCACTCATTGATGAGCAATGAACAGATTTCTGAAAGCAAAAAATGCTGCAGCTCAAACAGCACGGATAACTTACAGACTAACCAGGGAGGAATAGTAAATGTGAGAGCACAGATGACCCTGCTTTGTGAGGGGGCTTTTAAGCCACAAGAACCTTCAGCAGAACACCCAGGGGAAACCTTGTCCGATTTATACATTCATGCTTTGCTTTCACTAAAACCTATTTCTTACAAGTCCCTAATTTTTGAAGGAAAATTTCTTACAGTTTTCACTCTAGATCACATGGCTTGCCTATACTAAAATTTGATGGAGGCAAGTAGTTCTGGAAAACTAAAGATCTAAAGAGTTCACAAGCAGCAGAGGTCCTTTGGGGAACATTTTTAGGAAGGATTTCTCTGTATGGCTTTTGGCAGAATGTGAGTCAGGCTGCCATGCAGCATATATACAACTCAATAGCCTCTGTTAGGGAGGCTTGACAAGGAACTGAGCTCTAAGCAGGGCAGGGTTTTTACATTAATAATAAAATCTTTGAGGAACAGCATGCAAACTCTTATCTGTCTTAGAGGATAAGTACAGTACTTCAGGATGACTATATGAAGTAGAATAGGATCTGCAATGTGAGCATGAGTGGTCAAGACTTTATTTTTAAGATGCCACGTTAGCTATCACAACACCCCTTAACAAGGCAGCAGTTCAGCATTAGCAGTCAAGGAATTCAAAGCACAAGCAGTATATGCTAAAGAAAAACAGGGCTGCTGAATTCATATAGCAGAGCAGAAGACTGTCTGTCAGCATTCATAAGAATGAACTGGTCACCTTATAAACCTGCTTTGCAGTGAGGCTCAGAGATGGGATGTCCAATGAAGTGCTAGCTGAGTCTCAGCCAGAGATGGTAAATCAAAGGTGGTGAGTGCTTTCACAGTTGTTATGCTTTTTAACAAGCTGTGACACAGGAATCCCTGTGCTTTACTTTTTTCTATGAACTTTCTATTGATAAAACTCACGAATTTAATGAACTTGGGCCACCTTGCAGACTGTAATTTATGTAGGAGCGGAAATAAGGTACTATTACTGGAAAGCATGTATCCACATACATTCAGGAACAGACAATCACTCTGGAGGCAGCTGTCAGGGAGAAAGGGAGGAGCCGGCTGAGCAGCACCTCTCCTGTCACACTACAGGACAGTATTTGCTAAGCCAGGCAGTAGTTTTACACAGATTGCAGCATATTCACAGATCTCCTCCATCACTCAAATAAAAATACTGTTTTCAAAGTGTCTAAATTAATTTTGAAATGATAGCACATAAATTTGCAGCAAGGTGTAGCTCTTGGAATTCCGGGCTTTTCAGATCCCATTCTCTGAATCACTTGCCTTACAAAAACAGAACTTGATATCCAACACCAAGGAGACTCCATACACATAGACTGGAAACTATTAAACAGATGGAGGATTTTGATTCCCTCCAGAAGAGAACAGATGTGGTTGCAAACACAAACATATGCATTCACCCAAATTAAACATAATAGTCATTTTAAGTTTATCTCATAGTTCATCTCAAATACATGAATTAAACATCCTATTAATTTTTATATGCTGCAGATCCGCATGTTTTGGCTCCCAGACTGACTTCTACAATAACAAAGTAATATAAAACAGCATCATGCCTGAGACAGCCCCTACAAATAAACACAATTCATTTGTCATTATTTTGACAAAACCAACTCAAACCATAACAAGCAAGCAAAATTAAGACCTGGCAATGAGGTATTTACAATATAAACAGTCATCTGTATGTAACTTTAGTTGGAGTGGTGCTTCAGAAAGGTGCTTGACAGACAACATCCCAGGGATTTTTTGATAATTAAAGCAATGAGGATAGTACCTCATGTACAATCCCATTTGCTTTTTTCTCTTCTTAACATAAATATGCAAGTGTAGTAACCAACCCTTGTTAGAAAAATCCTATGCATAAAAAACATGAGTTGGTGAGAATACATATTCAGAGAAAAGTTGTACTTTCTAATGCCTACATGAAACCAGCCCAATTCAGACAGGGATTATGTAATTCATTACCATTTAGTTTCCCACATGCAATTCAAATCCTGTGATATTGTTTTGTGCCTCCCGATACCTGTATATTTTTCACTGAAGACAACAGAGTTGTTTCTCAGTTCACAGTGCAGCTCTTTGGCTACCTACGAATGACGTGTGTCCCTCTTGCTAAGACAGTTCTAAAATGGTTTGGTACTGCAACCTGCTGTATGTTGATATTGTTGCTGTAAGTTATTGCAATTCTAAATCTTTTCCACACTAGATAATATCACACATACTAACTACCTCTACTACTGGCAAGGTAATATTAGTCTCACATCCTTCAGGTTTATTTTTATGTCCCAGAGGATTACTGATATTGGCTGGGTGATCTCTAGGATTTTGCTCCCAGTCCTTTTTTTTCCTGCAGCCTGATTTCCCTGGCTCGGCTTGAGTGAATTCCCTTCTCAGCCTTGCTTTTGCACTGTTGTCTAGACATCTCCCTTTCTCCTCCAGAGTACTCCACCAAATTCAAGAGAGTGTTGCTGCAATCCCAAACTTGAGCCCAGGTGAAAAGCCCTGTATCAATTAAAAAAAAAAAGAAGTGTTGACAGCCCTGTGTTTTGTAAAAACAAGTGTTTGAAAATTACCACCCATTGCTGATCCACAAAGCACTGCAGACAGGTTACAGGTGGCTGCTAGAAACCAATAAGAGCCATCCAGTAACTTAGTGACCCAATACAGGATGAAATGTAAGAGTAGGCTCTGTAAAGCTCCCTTTAAAATAGCCACAGAACTTCCCAGAGGAATGTGAATCCCAGTGTCACAAACAAACTTTGGCTAGAGACCACCTGCCTCTATATTCCCTTGTTCACTGCTCTGCTTCCATCCCCTTCTTGTTCAAGCAGTGACTTTAATATACGTATTTTTTTCCTGCAGCTCCAGAGCGTGCTTAACTACAGTGACACACGAAACTAATCATTTCTGCTCAGATACAGTGCTGAAGGATGTCATGGTAGAATCAAAGATACATCATACGGAGCTATCTTCTCATTTTCAAAATGATGGGGATGCATATAACAGTAAGAGATCACATCAGTGCCTGCCTAATAACACGGACTGCTGGTTTTATGCAGCTATATTTACAGTAGCTATCACAGGAGAATGCAGGATTAATTCTGTAGACCTTAACCCTGGGGCTGATCGCTGCTCATAAATGGAAATCTCCTACAGATTTTATGCCAACCTACTTTCAGACACATGCTCAGCAATTATTTGTACAAGTGCTGGTAGAAATTATTTAATTTAATCACACTTTATTCTCTTCCTCTAAGCTTGCTCTAGAGGAAAAAGAGTCAGTGCACCACAACAGATCTAACCAGACATCAGCTTGCTGTGACTGGAAGACTTAAAGGAAAGGGAAATTCCCAGCAACACCTGCCATAGATACCCCCACAGCTGGTGAAAGGCTGTCTCAGTGCTGCAGGATGCAGTCAGATGGGTGGCATCTGTCACTCAGGGATAAGCCATACATGGTAACTCAAACACAGAATAAGTCAGGAGGAAAGACATCCAGCTACACAGTTCTACTAGGTGACAACAATACAGCCAGCTGTTATAAAGGCAAACATTTCAGTATGACAGCCACAGAAAATAACAGCCAAGGTCCCATCTATACGGAAAGTGTTTTGCCAAACAGGGTGTAATATCTCCAGAGCCATAAGGCATTTTCCCTTGTTGGTTCCCCTGTTTCTTTCGTTGGATAACAGTCCCAACTGATTTCATCTACTCAGATGATCTGAACAAGGAAATCACTTTTTCATTTATTTTTCCTTTGCCTAGGAGGAAATTTTGCTTTTCTATTAAAAGATGGTTGCATGGGAATGCCAGTCAACAGTCTATAGAAAGAGAGAAAGAGATAAACTCTTCATTAATAATTCAGATAAAGATGTATCCATAGCCATTCTTCTGGGTGTATCCTCTCAGTAACTCATTTCACAAAACACAGAAGGAACAATGTCATTCTCACTTGAGTGTGTATGTGCATAACTTCTTTCTACTGGAAACAGCCAAAGTCATTCATCCACGTGTCAAAATGCCTACAGTGACATAATCTAATGGAAATGTTCATTTGCAAAGTAATCCCCATTTTAGGAAGGACAAAACTATTTTCACACTGTAAGGATCTGACTAGCCTCAGCTGACACAGTGCGGACATCTGTGGAATTTACAAACTTATTTCAATATAACCCACCACTTTGAAGAAGATAACAGGATGGTGTGATGCCAGGGATATTTGGGTAATGTCCTAAAAAGACACTGAGCCATGTTCCAGATTGGTCCCAAGAAGAGCTTGGCTGGCACAAGCAAGAGGCAGAGCAGAGCTGGGAAGAAGCAGCTAGGCATAAGAAAAGAATTGTTTAAGCAGGCAGAGCCAACAACACCAGCACAATGGTGAATCACAGCTTCAGGGAGATTTTAGGTCTCCTTCGGTTCTCTCTAGAGTGAGTGCAAAGAAAGAGAAACCTTTAGAAGGTGATTTAAGACATCCAAGTTATGTTTTACTGCACATAGCCCTCAGACTTTCATGCTCTCTGAATACCTCAGAAGATTAGCCTGATATTTCATTAAGTCAGACACTTACGGTAAGCCTAAAGATAAAGCTGAAGATGAAACTCTTCCTCCATACCATCGTAGCGTATGTAACACTTGCACAGTGCTGAGAGTCAGAAGGTCCAGCTTCCGTTTGGCTCTGGTGTTAAGAAATGATTACATACAAGACAGAACTTAAAACTTCAGAGTAAGGACAACTTATTCTGAACTCAGAACGCTCCCAGCTGATTGGCAACACACTTCTGTAGGAAACATACTCAAAAGCATTTAGCTATTTGAGGCATGATCTTTTAGCATAATGAAGAAATGTGTCAGAAAGAACAAAATCACCTCTTGAAAAACAAGATCTGTTTTAAAATGTCTCTACTGATACCCCAAAAATCACCGCTGCAAGAGATCTCTGCTCACATACAGATCTTCTCTCTGATGGCAATAGTTATGGGATTTCTACCTTACTTGCACACTGGTGAATTTATAAGCAGATGCAGGCAGCATGGTCCTTCTCTTCTCATCCTACCTATTCTTATTCATGTAATTGTCTAATCCTTATCTGAAACTCTCTAAGCTATCCACCTCAATAATGTAAGTTTTATCCATACTCTGGGGTTTGAAGAAACACAGCACAGTGTGTCCTGCAAGAAAAATCCAAATGATGTTTCCTTGTGGCTGCAATTTAATCTGTTCTAAGTGGTGTCTCTTTTCTCCAGTGCGTTGCTTGCTGGAGGTCAGCTCCCTAGTGATGAAAATAGATACTTCAGCATTTATGTGCAAGCACATGCATATAGGAATGCAAATCTGTAAAAACACCAGAGTTCATCTGAAATGCTAATGGAACTACAGAGCTCCCGGTATAGGGCTCCCAAACTGAAGAACAGAAGCTCATTGCTCCTTCCCAAGCCTAAGAAGATGTACTTACAGCTGTGTCTTTTTCCACTGGTCAGTAGAATGGTCTTCACTTTCTGTCATTGCATAAAGAAAGTTTCCTTGAATTTTATTGTGAGGGTGTTGCTTACATTCTTGATCTCTAAAGGAGTTCCTTCTTGATGTAGTGGCCATCATTCTCTGAATGCTTTTGAATGTGTATTCCTGCTCGGATAAATCTTTACATTGAATTTACCAGTTAAAGCATTCTTCTACACATAAAAAGGTGAGATACAAAAATTTTCATTTCCCTCAGGAATATTGCAGTGAACAGAAATAAAACCAGGAGAAATCTACCACAGTGTCCACGGAAAAGTAATATGCCAAGCAATAGTAAGCTGCACAAGCAGAATGAGGTGCATGGGGGCAGTTACCGAGGAGGAGGAATTCTTCAGAACTGCAAGCTTTTGTTCTTGAGTGTGCAATTCTACAGCTGTGGCATCCCAAGGGTTACCAACTAGCCTAAGCATCGTGCATCCTTGTGTGCACACAGTATTTGTATAACATCAAGTAATGAGTCACTTCTGTTCAAACACTGTCTGAAAAATGATTTGATTTACAGCAATCTAATTTGACAGAGTTCCCCTCCTCAGCATCCCTAAATGACACTTTCTTTATTTGCATGGTGCAGCAGGAGCACACTGCCAACAGTCTGACAATCCAGTTTCTGCTTCTGTCTACTACTGTCTGTGAGCCAGTCAGTTTTCTCTGTACCTACTTCTAACCAGGGAAATGATCACAGTATCATTTGACCTCACCCTCCAGCACGGTTTGCCAGTTTAACTTCTTAAGTAAACTAATTTAAAATTCCTGTATAAGAGCTCTCAAAAATAGGCAAGGTTTTGAGCAGTTCTGTATTTCTTGCTTTGTCCACAACAGGATGCAAACTCGTTCAGCCATCATAAAAACAACTGTGAGTATCTTCCACAGCACAAGGGCAAGATATGCAGAATAGGCTGATCTTGCAATGTATGAAGTAGAAGTCCTGTTGAAAATAGTATGTCATGAGGGTGAGGAGAGCAGGGAGGAAGGCTGTCTGGAAAACGGCCAGCACAAAGATCAGATTACTTCTGAAACTTACACAGGTGAGCAGAGGCTGAGAAGGCTGCCCAGGTCACCCCTTGCATTTGCATAAGTTACCAGCTTGTGATGTGGTGATGTAAAAGCACCCAGTTTCCTTCACAGAAGGATCCTAGAAGGCACACCGAGGACTGAAAAGCATTGCTACCCAATAATAGTCTAAGGTGAATTGTGGATCCCTCAAGAGGTTCCAGCCACATAATTGCAAATATTTTATCTGATTCTCATAACTCTAACTTGCAACGATCCAAATGAAATTCCCATTTCAGATATGCAGGAACAAAAGTCTTAATAACAACCACTAAATCTCAAAAATAACATTCAGTCTCTTTATTAACCTGTTCATTAAAAAAAAAAAAAAAAAAAAAAAATCTGCAATCACATTACCAGCCAGCCAAGGGGCTGAAATCTCCCAAGGGAAATATTGGATTAGAGAGAAATTTTACTTAAAAAAAGAAGCTTGTACAATCAGGATGTGAAATCCCAATCAAATAAAGCAACAACATGCTGTAAAACCTACCCACCATATTGATTAAAAATAGGTTATTATCTCTTTAATACCTGAACAGTTCATGTTTAAACCACCTAGCAGTGCAAAAGTTCACTATGGTTTCATCTCTCCTAAATGGAGGTCCATTGCATTGTTACAAAAGTCACTTCAGGCTGATCATGATGAGCTCAGACTTCTTTGTTTGTGGCAAGCACCACTAACCAACCTAAAGCTATTTGTTGTATAAGTCACACTAGTAAATAAAATAATCCCAAATATGAACATGAAAACAACGCTGTGGAGTGCCTCATGCCTGCACAATCATCTGAACAGCAGTGGTCATTTGAGTGAGCCAGGGTAGATTTTCTTCTTTAATAAACCGGAAAAAGAAATGAAATGTTGAAGCTGATCTTACTAAATGTTTTCAGGTGGCTGCACAGAACCCTCACAGCATGGTGAAACATCCATAATAAAGTAGGAGCAGACTCAGTTTTACATGGCTGAATAGCATCACTTGAGCTTTCATTTCTTTTGTCAAGTCAAAGCTGCTTTGGAATAACTGCAGCAGTGCTACTTATTTATTGCAAGCAGATTGTAGAGGCTGGTGTTGCTGGTGGCAGCTTTGGTCAGAAGAGGTTAACTCAGTGGTTCAGAGACAAGTTTGATTCAGAGTGGGTGACAAACAAGAATCTCAGCACAGGAAAATGAGAAGGGAAAGGCACTATCAATATAAGATAGAGCACTGCTTCTCCTCCTCTGTGTCCTCAAATATCACTGCTGAGTGATGCTGCTCCAGGCAGAGGACAGGGAGCATTCTGAAGTTTTGAGTACAGTTCCTTGCCAAAATAAATTAGACATTCCATACGATGCTCACCTTCTGCACCATTTGCCTGCATCACCAGTGGCAGGGCTGCAAAACTTAGGTTATTTTAAGTGAGGTCCAAATACCAACAACAAGAGGCTCGGTCCAAATTCCAGCAGGCTCACCACCAGGTGACAGATGCTTAGCAAATTGCTAGAAATGCTGTCTCTGTGTGCCTACAACATGTAAGGCAGTGTTGCTTGGCCTAAAATAATGTTAGATTACTTTAAAGGTGCCTGGCATTTAACCTTTATTCCAATCACTTTGCCTTTTCTGTCAGATGTTGAAGCTGCTGTACACCAGGTCAGTGGGGCAGCTCTACACCTAAATACTTTGTTATCTTTTTGATGAACTGCATTCATTAAACCTACCACTTTTTCCTGCAATTTGCCAAGGATTAAGAGGACTTGGACAACAAGACAGTTAACTAAGACCACAAAGTACCTTCTCAAGGTCTTCATTTTACATCCTCAATTCTCTATTGTTTGGCACAGACTCTGAACTACAGAATGAGAGGGCTTTTTCTTAATGAAGTTTTGAATGTAAGCATGAGTACCACTAGCTCTCAGATCTTTGGAACACCTACCTACAGACAGGCAGTGATGAAGCATGAAGAGAAGGCACATCAGCTTTAATTCTCTTGGATGGGAAGCTCTTAAGGCTTCCAAAGTATGCTCCAGTGTCTCCAGTTTTCTTCACACTGAGTGTACCAACAGCAGAAAGGATGCTTACAATTAAACAACTCTGCTAACATGTTGTACATAATAATACACATGCATTAAAGCCACAACATTAAAATTTAGATATGATAAAATTTAGGGCTGCTCAGAGCTGGAGTTTTACTTCAGCATCTTGAACTGATTCTGTTTTTCAAGCACCCGAAAACACAGTGTCTTTTGCATACAGAAATAAATTATTAGAGATGCAGGGATGTCCTATCAGCAGAGATCAAGATGAGGAGTACAGCATGCAGCGCTGCAAATCACGTACTGGCACTGGCATTTATTGATGCAGGAAAATCTGCTTAATCTTCCCAGCTCAGTCCATGGCTCTGTAAATCAGGTCACTTTAGATGTGCCACTATTCAAGACCTTGCACTGCCACATTAATCTGCTTAGGCTGCTGCCTACCCCCAAGTCTTGAGTCGCCTGCCTTTTTGTAGCCTTACGTCTGACCCCTGTAGTGTAGAACTACTTCTGCACCTATTGTGCAATTAGTAACCAAAGTAATTAGCTTAAACCTCTACTGGGTATTTTTACATGAGAAAATGGTACAGCACAGATATAAGATGTGACAGAGTACTGTTGTTGCCAGCATTGAAGGAGCATCACCATAAGTAGTTCTCAAACAATATCCAAGTTCCCAGAGCACCTACCTGATAGGACTGAGTTCACCTAAGTTATAATACTCTACTCAGCCTTTTATCACTGATAATTGGTTTTTTTTTTTAGTGCAAACTCTAAAGCAAGAATCTCCTGACAGTTTTATTTTCCATTTCTTACAATACTATTTTGTTATAGACTTGTCTCTGAAACTCATTATCTTAAAACCCAAATGCTATCTGATCTTCAGTGCAGACAAGTATTACAAAGGAATGGCAAATTGCTTTAGGAGATTAATAATGCAATCCAAAATAACTTTTGCAGCATCCAAGACATGTAGACTTTCCCACCTCATTCTCCTTCTGTACAGCGATTAATATTTAACCTAATACACAATGTAATAATAACAAGGAACAGTGGGAACTGATGGGAAAAGAGATGACTTCAGCAAGAGCTGAAAATCACTACCAAAAGGTTAAAAAAATAAAATGCATCTGAGACTTAAAAAACAAACAAACAAAAAAAATTCATACTGACAGGGAATTTGACAACATAGAAGCAAAGGAATCCATGACAGAGCCTGAGGAACTCCATTTGCAGCTAAGAAGATTTTAGACTGTACCTTTGGTAGAATTACCTGCGCCTGCCTGCTGCACACATGGAATCTGAAGAGGCCGAAAACTTCACCCTCAGAACTGACAAGTCCTAAGGGTTGCATGGTCAGCATAGCAGAGAGCTCTCAAATCCCACAGAACTCGAATGGGTAGTAACCCTTATGTTCTGCTCACAAACACTAGTATTCCAGCCTGACAGGAGCTCATGTTGCACAATATAAGGAAAAAACAGTTTTTTTAAAAAACCTCCCTGTTTCAAGACTTGCCAAATACTCTTTTGCAAGAGATGTTGCCTGAATGTCAACCTTAACTTTTAACACCTTCCATATCCAAAATTAATGCTTTCAAGAATTTAGCCAATGCTCAGTCTGTATTGAGAGAGTACAGCTAATATCAGTCACTTTACACTGAACGTATGATACTGGCAGTTCTGGTAGCACACAGCTCATGAACACCAGTCCACACCTGGGTTTATTTGCCTGCAGCATGCTACACAGTCCCTCACACAAGCAATAGAAGCACATAAACTTAATTTTCAAGCATAAACCTGAAAACACATATACCTAAGATTAAAAAAAAAAAAAAAAAAAAAGTGAGATACATACATGGCAGCTCAGTAAAAATGATTGCATAAATAGTCAAATTGTCCTAACAAGTAGTACAACTACTAATTTACAATCAAAATTATGCATTCTATGATGTTCGTGGAATACATTTTCTTGTCTATCCAGAACCTAAAAATGACAGGAGAGATCTGATGCGAATGAAGAAGAAATCATCATTCCAAGGACAGATGCTGTCTATTGGTTCTAATAACAAATACTACTGGTTACGCATATAAAGCCCTACTTGCTAAATTGTAAAAAAGCACACAAATATGCAAACTTAAAAGAAGCCACTGATGTCTCCACCCAGAAGCAACACAATCTGTAACGTGCCATGACTCGGTCAAGGCCTTTTCATTTATAACTACAAGATACTAAAATGTGGTGATTTTTTCCCCATCATAGTCGCACTGACTGCATCATCTCAGTGGTGGCAAAAGGTGTAGGAGTGCTGCTGGGCCTGATAGGCTTACATGCATGAGGAACGATTTTGAAGCAAAGCATTCTGGAGATGGCTGCAAAGTTTGTAATTGCCAGTAACACTAGTGGTGCACAAACAGCTGCCCAGACAAAACAGAAAGACCTTAAATTCTTGAATTATTCCCACCTATACACCAAGTAGAAACCACTTGGCAAAAATAGCTCTTTTAAAATCTAAAAGGTGAGGTTGAGCTAGTGCTGGAAGTTGTTGGCAATGCTGGAGACACTCAGCAAATTCTGCACTTGCCATCAAAACCAGAAATGAGTGGGAAACAACTGTGGCAGGTCCCACTGTCTGCAATTTTCTACCACTGCTCTTTGACCCCGGCGTTACCCAGTGCCTGCAGGGAGCAAACCAGCCCTGTCTCACTAGGAAGTATCCCACAAGGAAGCCAGTTGATGTTTGTAACACAAACCCTGTAGGATACCCTACTGCAGTATGAGTTTGTTCTTCAAGGACAATTCTGCAATGGCCCAGGTCTTACTGTAGTTATCAACAGTTACAGCCTTTCCATATAATCACAAGAGTTTCCTAATTCATGAGTTGAATCAATCACCTGCATCTGTCTAGGAGGTACAACACTCAGAGCACTAAATTTTTAACTGCTTTCACTGAGCCACTATTGCATTACAGTGATTTAATGCGATACTGCTACAAACAGCACTTGAGCCAGCAGCCAAACCAGAAATGGTCTGCTATCCAAATCTGTTTCACTTCCATGTAAAGCTGCAGCAAGAGCTATTATAGGAAGGCAGAAATCAGAGCGGTACCCTTCTGTCTTATCATCCTGGCCTGGAAATCAGGATTTCTTTTGTAATCTGAAATCCAGGAAGAAAACTCTTCAACTCCCATGAGGTGTTAGAAAAAGGCATTCCTTTATTCCTCATGATGAGCACCTGGCAACTTGACAAGCAAGTGCATCCTCTCAGAGTTCAGGTTCTACATTTGAACACTTAAGACATGCATATGCAGAATACTGGCATACATATTCATTATTTTTTAATGTCTCATAGATATGTGCTAATGTCCCTCTGGCATACTCAGTGGTATTTAGGATGGTTGAGTACCCACCTTCTTCTTCCCCTTTTTTCACCATCAGCTTCATCACTGAAGCCTTTGACCTATTTCCATTCACTTCTCCCCAGTTTGGAAAATATCCATTGTTTATTAGGCCACAGTGGGCCACTTTTAAAAACAGTGTAGTGGAACCTGAGGAAGATGTCCTTGCATACTTTGAGGCAAAAGATAAAAGTATTCTATTGTGACTCCAATACTTCTTCTGAGGCAAAATCACTGACGTAGAAGATAAGTATTGTATTATGTCTCCATTGCAAAATTGAGAGGAAACAAGGCTGTTCACCCACTAAAGCTGACAAGGAAGTTTTCAGAACTATCAGTTAAGAATTCCTTTTGCTAAACTAACATATTGCTTCTTAAACTAAGGTACTAATCCCTCTTGCTAAAAAAAAACCAAATTTTACAATTCTAGTAGCAGCAGCAATTGGTAAGAGAGAACCAGATGTCACTAACTGTTCTATCAAGTAGATTAGGATACAGGCATGACTAAATGTAAACACCAGAACACTCCAGGTGGAAAACAGCTTTAGGCCTGTCTTACTGCGAGCGTTGCCAACCAATAACTCAGGTCCACTGGTGAGCGTGGACTCAGCCAGGAAGGCAGCCAGTGATAGAGATAGCTAATAGAGATCAGCTTCTTCAGCTGCACTCACCATTTTGTCAACATTTCACTTACTTGAGGAAGGAAGAAAATAACATTTAAATAACAGCTTTGCTCTGAACTCTAAATAAATAAATTAATAATAATAATCCTAGCAGTTCTGGGATTATGTCAGCCTAGATCAAGGTTACCTTTCTCATTTGCTTTTTTTTTTTTCCCCCCCTTTCTCAAAAGACACGAACTTACTCTTTGTTTAAAGTTCCCTGACTCTGCAAAGGATCGAAGTGATAATAAGACACTGCTGTAAGGACAAGCAATTGTATTTGGGCAGAGTACATTTAAACACAGGTAACAGCTTCTGTTACAGGATAATGGTGCCACAGTTTCATTGTTTCATCTCACTCTGTCAACTTGGTTGCTGAATTATAGCTTTAATATCTCCTCTCTGTTCCGACTATGATTCGTTCATTGCTGTTTTCCTGATCTGCACTTCACAGTGGTGCTTTGTTAGAGACACTGAGCATTGCAGACTGAGCATCTCCTCACTGCCATTCATACAAATTATGTACGGATGTGTCTACGTGATCTACACAAGTTCTAAACATCCGAGTACAAATTCCTGTTAAGAAAAAGATATTCTAAATTAAAACCAGCAGCATGTTCCAGTGTAATACTTTCCTACTTTACATACTTATATCACAAGCTCCATTTAAAACACATCCATCCTTGACTTAAATGTTTAATGATTGATACACAAAATGTAACACTGGATGAATGTAGCCTTTATTCCATAAATACTCCCCACGAGACTACACAGATGCATAGAGCTTAATACATCAGTATGCAGCAGGTCAGTCTGTACTATCAGTCTGCATTACTAAGAGAGGATTATAAATGCACATTACTCTTCAAAATTCAGGATCAATCTTGCAGAGTCTTTTTAAGCTGAGCTATTACCAGAGTCAGCAAGTGTCCTATGAATAAAGGGCTTGAAAGTGGAGGGCATAATTAGGAGAACAAAACCAGAAAGAACCTTGCTAAGACAACATAGCTCCCGACTATGAAGATTTATAAAGGTAAATAGGTACAAGAAACAGTAGTGCATAATTCCATTTGATGCAGAACAATGGAAGGGCAGGCGTAGCAATGTTCTTAATGAAGAGTAAAATCTGAGAAGAAGCTGTCAGACTCTAGAGACCCTTCAGTTCTCCTGAGCAGCTACCTTCCCCCAGCTGAGTAATGTGTTAATACATTGTACAGACCACAGCGGGACAAATAATTGCCTTCCACTCAAAGTTCAACAATCCTTCCAACATATCTATTCAGAAACAATGTGCCCTAAATTGTTTTCCATATATTTAACCTGCATCAGTCTTAGGGATAACTTTCAAAAGCACATTGAGTTCAGGTAACTGAACAAGAACTTTAACAACACTTAGTCCCCTAGATTATTAGGGAGATCACTCCCTTCGTTTCAGTTGTGTTTTTAATTATCTCTCTCCAGAGAGTGATTAATTAAGATTAAGAACTAAGGAGATAAAGAATAACAGGATGCATCTTGTCATAGCAAGAAGTGTCAGGATAATAATCCAGAAGTCTTGGCAGCTATTCTGTCTGACCTTGAAGGAGTCATTTATTCTTCATGCCTTTTTACTTATAGTGAGGTAGTATTAACCCTTGTTTTGTGTGACTTTCGAGAGTAAGTAACGTTTTGAATGCATTTTGCAGTTACATGGATCAGTGCAAAATGTACTCCTCTATGTACACTTTTGAGGCTTTAGAAGACTTTTAGGTATATGCATGCTTATGCACCTAATATTCCCCATCTGTAATAACTGGAGATCAATGGAAAAAAATACTGAAGTTCACATATGTAAAGTATCTTCTGTTAATAAGACCTCAGTGTTAACAATTTTGCAATTGTACCTTCTTCATAACCAACACACACTGGAGAGAATGATAAATTCACCTAAAAGTTACAGAATTATTCAACAGACAACATAGTGGAATGTAAAGAAACAGACCTGGAAGCACTACGCGATTCGTCCGATTGCCTTCACATTCCTATCCCCACAGGACGGGAAAAACCAGCTACGTTTCAAGTAAGCTACTGGTATGAGAATGACAGCTTTATCAATACAATGAAAAGCAGTATTTGAGTTCACAGAGCTTGTACTTGTTGAGAAGGCCTTTAGACTAAGGTACTGATGTTCTTAAACAT
The DNA here is from genome assembly GCF_019232065.1 of Centrocercus urophasianus. NCBI lineage: Eukaryota > Metazoa > Chordata > Aves > Galliformes > Phasianidae > Centrocercus > Centrocercus urophasianus. The sequence continues at coordinate 11,387,441 of NW_024884800.1, read as the reverse complement.
TTACACATACACAGCATTAACTCAAAATTAGTGCCTTTTTTTTTGAGCTCTGAAGGAGCCCTAGAAAATTGAGAGAGAGAAATCTTTCACCATAGATACAGCCACCTGAAACAGTTCACTTCCTCACCAACAAGGACAAGATCAGTAGCAACACTAATGTTGTTCTTTCAAGATAGTTTTATTTCTGAAAATCTCATTATCTTCAGAGGAGATTACAAACATCTCAAAACACTGTGTTCTGAACAAACCACAAAATCATTTCTCCTTCTCCAGTAGAAATAATACTCCAGCAGTAAATCATTAGGAGAACAAAACCAGAAAGAACCTTGCTAAGACAACGTGCAGCACCTTTAGGACACTTCAGTAACAGAAAATTAGTATCACAAAGTCAAGCCAATGAATGAATAAATACTATGCTTTAACAAAAGACAGATAAATACATGATGGGTTACCAGAGTGTGGATGTGACAAGCTATGACTTCTGAATGAAGGTATTTTCTGAAGTGTCAAAATGACTCATCAGTTTGAAATGCACACTGAAAGAGTTCCAAGAGCCAACACATTTCCAAAGAAAACTGATTAATAAATACAGTGTTAATCTATCCACAGAGCACAATGAGTTCATCTTTCCTTTAGAAGTTTCTTTCCACAACAAGACACTAGGAATTCTTCAGAACTTCCATACGAAAATCATTAAGGAAACTTAATAAAAAGATAAAAGAAAATAAAGTCAAGCATTTACTGTAAGAGTTCCTGAGACTTCTTCTACATGAATTCATTTCGTGTTCAGAAATAACCCCAACCTGTCCATCTAAGGGAATACATCCTAAAAAATGCCAGTTCTAAATTGTGGGTTTGAATTCTTCCACTATTTAATGTCTCAGAGGTACTTACTGCAACTCTGCAGGAGCAAAACATCAAATAAACAGATGCAAATAGATATATAAGGATGCAGAGTGTGTTAACAAACTACATCTTTGTCTTAGAAAGCAGCAGGATCATACATAGGAGAAATTAGATTCACGTTATTGTTATATCTGGACCAAAAAGAAAAAGCAAGTCTATTAGGAAAGACATAATTTAGACATCTAGTCCCAACCCACGCAACAGTAAGTTTCAGAGCAGCAAACAGAGAATTCCAAGTGAAGAACTTCAAGGTATCATAAGATACAGTCAACTTTACCTCTAGTACAGCAATAATAGCACAGGGGTAAAGTCTTTAGCTACTACAAATGATAACAAGCCCAAACATAGCATCCATAGGCATTTAAACAACAACAACAAAAAAAAAACAACAAACAAACAAAAAAAAACCACACACGCAAAAAACCAAACAAACAAACAAAAAAAAAAAAACAAAAAAACCACCCACAAAACAAAACACCTGCTTACTTTTGAAAGGCCTCAGATCTCCAATAAGATACCCTCACCACCACTGCCAACCCTTAAATGAGGTCTGAGAAGGGGTGGAACCAGGATCCACCCCTTGTGGTCACTCAGGTAGATTGCGTGCGCCTGAGCTCCCCTGGGTTGGCCCTGCCTTCCTACCAGGTGCTCAATCACTGCTTCAGGCCATGACTTAGCATTTCTGCTACACCTCCACTATAAGAAACTACTGTCAAATACCAGGTCAGCTTCCTTCCTGCTTTTCAGGCAGAGTACTTCCTGCAGCCCTGCCTGTTCCCAAACAGGCCCTTACGTTTCTGGTGGGGAGTTTGTATGTTTATGCATATGTATGCATACATGCACATAAATAGACAATTTGTAATGTTGGTTAATTGAATTTTGTTGCATTTCCAGATGTTTTCCTATAAGGTTACTGCAATTTGTTGCAGTTGCTGCAATTATAAGGAGAAAACACTCAAAGGCAATCTGCAGTCTGTGTATGCAGTCTGCACTGAAATGCACCCAAATATGGGAAAGTGGATGTTGCTATTTAATAGCACATTCAGACACACAGTGAGTAAGAATAATTATCCATCTTCAAGTATAAAGCAAAATTAGGAAGATGGAATGTAATTATGCTAATTGAAATCTAGCCTATGCACCAATACCAAACTTTGGAAATACAGCTGGGGCTTCTTTGCAGTCACAAGTGTTGCTTATTGTTTCTGTCTCATCCTAAGGAATTCCACTGGAATACAATGCTCTCCAGCAACTTAGAGAACCAATGTGTATAAAACCTTGTCAGGAACAGACACTTGTCACACTCTTCACAACCTGGTACCTCATAATGTATTTCTCCCCAAGGTGGTTGCTATGTCTGACACAGATGAAATTATATCTGCCTGCAGAGATGCTATGGTCAAGACTTAGAGTGTTTATCTGTTCCACAAGATTTTCAGTCCTCTTTTCTCCACCCGGAAGTCTAGTGAAAAGGCAACTGATCATGGTTTCCTACTGTGTTTCAGAGCATAAACTACAAGAGCTAAGGATAAAATCAGATCTGAAATACATTTTTGTTCTGCCTATAGAACATAGTCTACAGTTTTCATTTAACTTATATTTATTTAAACTTATACAACAGCAGCCACTAATAATGCTTAATTTGTATGCACACTTCTGATCTGACATGGACACCAGCCAGTCACTAGCAACTTTAAGCAAGAGATCAATCCATTTCCTAATTAGAGATGTGAATTAATGGGAACTGGCCATTTTAAAAGCAGCAGGCCCTAGACAATTCTTTAGATGCCCTGTGCCCTAGAGTTTTTCTTTTGTATTAATTTGAAACTATTCATTCTCATCAGTGATTTATGGAGTCTAGGTGCTACTTGGCAGTACTTTCAACGTCTGTGCTGATAAAGGAGAAAACCTTTACTGTATCTCGAACTGTCAACAACTTGCTTTTGAAAAATTTAGAAGAGTTCTTACATTTGTCCTTCATGTTTACACAGTCTAAGAAAGCCACTCAGAGTACCTGCATTTTTGTGGAGAGTAAGGCTTTAGAAGCATCTCATTAATGACTCATGTCAGCTTTACCCACCAGCAGAATATGCTAAATTCTATTGGCCTCACACCATAATTCTCCAACTGGGTACTGAACCTTACTGCGACAGTCCAATTAGTTCTGCTGGCAACATTAATGAGATTCTTATTATGTGTGAAAGACACCTAGCAAGTATGAATTCTTATGCAGCCCTCCGGTTAAAAGCATTATTACAACTTTCATAGAAGAAGGCATCAAAACCCACGCAAAGAAATTTAACAATTTTGTTTAAATTTAATATAACGTATGATAAAGAGAAGAGCTGGAGTAAAATCCTGTCACTGCTTCGCACACAATGTTATTTTATGGCTCTGCATAGGACCAACACCATTACATTAGCAGTCAGAACTGTGAATATTTTCTGACACAATTGAGTTGGTCTATCTATTATCACCAGTAAATCCTTTAAAAACAAACACCAGTTCAAATAATTATGCTGTTCAACATATTAACTTCCTAGACATCAGTGAGAGGAACTGCAGTGATAAAGTGCCCTGTTTTAGGGAAGATGAGTTAAAAGATTTATTTGTATCCTGGGCTTCAAATAAAATACCTTTAATATTGGGATCACACTTTCCACTGAATAAATGTCAGGGAAATAAACTTGATAGAACAATATATATTCCATGCTCTAAAATTATGAATTTTAAAAAGGACTGAGAAAATGAAACTACAAAGTCTTTAACCTCTAGGGAATAAATCCAAATATCAACCAGGTCAATAGTAATCTGATGTCAACTGTTACCATAAAAAATGGACAATGATAAATAATGAAGTATCAAGCTGACAGGGAGGCAGTTAGTGGGAACTGTGAGCATCTGTGTTATTCTTATTCTGTGATGTTCTTTGTATATCTTGATTAGCATTTCAAGGAAAACGTAATGTTCCTCCCTATACTATTTCACAATCATTTATAACCTAGAGCATGAAAACTGTCAGCCTACCTCTTAAGATTCGCCCAGAAAGTGTTCTTATTCAGTTTGGGTGCTTGCTGGCCCGTTTGCAACATTACTTTCCTGAGAAGAAAGATATAAAATAAAGCAATCAATAAAAGGTGAATCTTTAGGTCGGAAAGGTTTAGTACACAATGCAGATTTTGCTTATCTAAAGAGGTGGTGTTTTCTTGATTACATTTTTCTCCTCTAATGTTGACAGCCTAAATAAAAGACTTTTATGCAGATCTCTGCTGTGATTATTATTCAGCTGACTCCCAGTTCCTGCAGGATGCCCCTTCCACTCCCAACTGATCACTAATTTGTTCTGATGGGGAATATGAAATTAACATTTACCATGTAAATTATTTTTGTTTCTTGAAAAGGACCAGCACCAAGCAGCAAATCACTGAATGCTAGAACATTTAAACAATATGAGCTGTTCATTCCTCTTACCCTCACTGCATCAGTATTCACTTCCTTCCTCATGCTGGCAAAATTGTTTTGTTACATTATAGGAGTGGCACATAGAAGTCTCTATTTCAAGAGAATCCACATCACTTGAGCTGCAGCACATAATGAAACATGAGAGAAGACAAGATTCATGTCCCAAATATCTCAAAGTCAAGCTAAGACCTCAGCAAGGCCAGCCCGGTTCCTTTCAGCATCTAAGGGGCGCTATAGGAAAGAAGGGGACAGGCTCTTAAGCAGGGTCTTGTGCGACAGGACAAAGCGAAGTGGTTTCAAACGAAAAGAGGGGAGATTCAGATGGGACATAAGGAAGGTTTCTACATTCAGGGTGGTGAGGCGCTGGCACGGGTTGCCCAGAGAAGTGGTGGATGCCCTCGTTTTTCACAGATGATCGCTGCCTGAAGAGCAGGGACGGCGTGAGGACGGCAAACCCACCACCACAACACGGCGCCTCCCGCCCTCCGCACCCCGCCCGCTCTCTGCTCCGCGGCCAGGCGGAGCGGGGCGGGGCGCCGCTGGGGCCGGGCCTCGGGCCCTGCTGGGCCGGAGACGGCGGGGGAAGGGAAGCAGAGCTGTTTCTTCGGTGTGTGTAAGGCTGCGTCCGTAAGTACAGCGCTCGGGCCCAGCAGTCTGGCTGTAAAGGAAGGCCCCAGCGTGTGGTTACGGCATTCTGAAGGGGATTTGTTAGATTAATAACTGAAGGAAGGACAACGTCTGCCGCGGTGGGGCTTTAACCGGGAAGTGGATGCAGAATGCTTTCCTGTTGGCTGTTACTTGCTGTAACAAACGGATCGAGTGCCCTCAGTAAGAACACGAAGCTGGAGGAAGCAGCCGTCTGCCTGACGGCGGGAAGGCCCTACCGAGGGACGTGGGCAGGCTGGAAGTCAATTGCATGAGCTTCAAGAAGGCCAAGCGCGAGTCCTGCGCGTTGGTCACAGCAACCCCTTGCAGTGCTGCAGGCTTGGGGCGGAGTGACTACAAACAGGTCTGAGGGTGTTGGTTGGCAGCCAGCCGAACAGGAGCCAGCAGCGTGCCCAGGGAAACAAGAAGGCCAGCGGTATCCTGGCTTGCATCAGAAATAGTGCAGCCAGCAGGAGCAGGGAGGAGTCCCTCCATAGTCAGGTCCCTCTGTACTCAGCTCTGGTGTATGGCAGCTGTTGGGTCACAGCCTGAACCGGTGATTGAGCACCTGGTGAAGGGGCTTGGCCAACCCTGGGAGCACAGATGCAAGTAATTCACTTGTGTGACTGGAAGGGGTGGACCCCTAATCACTTTCAAGGGCTGGCAGCTGAAGGGAAAGCATCTCTGCTTGGAGATTGTCTCCTTTAGGAGTATTTCAGGGAGCCCTAATGCTTGGAAAGGGTTCAGCTGTTTCTTTTTGTTACTGAATTGTGACCAGTATCTTTCTTAGGTGATTTGAGAACTTGTCAGTGGCAGCTATGTCCTCTTATACTTTATACAGTACGTCTCGTGAGGCTGCATCTTGAGTACTGTGTTCAGTTTTTGGCTCCTTGCTACGAGAAAGTCTTTGGAACCCTGGTGTCTATGCAGAAGAGGGCAGTGGAGCTGTGAAGGGTGTAGAGCATGAGTGTTACAAAGAGTGGCTGAAGGAACTAGAATTCCGTAGTCTGGAGAAGACTAAGAGAAGTCGGGAATATTTACTGTTCTCTGCAACTCCCTGAAAGCAGGCTGTGATAAAGTGAGGGTGAGGGTCAGCTTCTTTTCCTTGGTAACTGCTATAGGGCAGGAGGTGATGGTCTCAAGTTGTGCCAGAGGAGGTTTGGGTTGGATTTTAGAGGAAATCTCTTCTCAGAAAGAGCAGTGAGGTGGTGGAACAAGCTGCACAGGGAGATGAAATCATCTCGAGAAGTTTTCAAAAGATGTGTAGATGTGGCACTAGGGAATATGGTTACTGGAAATGGCAAGGATGGGTTGATGGTTGTCTCCTCTATCTGTGTGTAGCTGCAGCTCCTTGGGCCAGCTGTGGCTCGAACACTGACTCAGTTTGCAGCTCCTATTATTTTTCTCTGTTAGATCTCATCTAATTAACAAGTCTGAATTAATGTTGGTGTAGTGAACAAAAAAAATGACTAAGTATTTATTAATATTTAAAGGTTAGATCAGAACTATTATTTGACTTCTGGCACATGCTAAAACAAAGATTAAACTTTTGGTCTTAGGAATTGGTGTTAAGTATTTCTTTTGGAAATCAACTGTTGGGAAAAGCCCTGAACTTTTTAAGGCATGCAGTCTGTACACAGTTCACCAAAGGACCTTGGTGGCAACAAGGCATGTAGAACAGACAGCAGTGCGCTTCAGGGAGAGAAATAGCTAAAATCAGCACCTTCAAAACTAAGTTCATAGAATGGCCTGGGTTGAAAAGGACCATAGTGATCACAGAGTTTGAACCCCCCTGCTATGTGCAGGGTCACCAACCTCTAAGCCAGGCTGCCCAGAGCTGCATCCAGCCTGGCCTTGAATGCCTGCAGGGATGGGGCATCCACAGCCCTCCTTGTGGAACCTGTTCCATTGCGTCACCACCCTCTGTGTGAAAAACTTCCTCCTAATATCCAACCTAAACCTCCCCTGTCTCAGTTTAAAACCATTCCCCCTTATCCTATCACTATCCACCCTTGTAAACAGATGTATCCCCTCCTGTTTTTATGCTCCTTTCAAATACTGGAAGGCCACAGCGAGGTCTACCAGGAAGCCTTCTCTTGTCCAAACTAAACAGTTAATGAACACCAAACTACAGTGGTGTAGCTGAACTTCAGGGTGATGATTCCTTTGTTTACCCACTTCCATCACTCTGGGGTTCTGTTTTTTTCTGATGGAAGAGCCACAGCTGTTGCTGCTGTAAGCATCTTTCCAAAGGCATGTCGCCCATTCATTTATTCTCCTTATGAGATCGGGAGAAGAAATGGGTTGAAATTATTTAGGAGAGCTGTTAGATTCAAAGGGAGAATGGCTAGTGAATCACTCTAATAAAAAAAAGAAAAGAATAAAGCTTGTCAGTTATGTGGCAGCTACCTGTCTGAAGTCTGTCTTATTCCTTAAACTTTGTTCTGGAGAGCTTTTTTTTTTTCCTATGCTGTGAGCATGGCTATCTTCATTTTGAGAACGTTAGCAGGCTTGTGCTTATTTTCTAGTATTCTAGACAAAGTCTAATCTAACTAAGGAGAGTTTGCTTTTTTGAGAGGTGGGAGGTTTAATCTAAGAAAAACAAAATCTGTTTTTAAAAATCACCTTTGTTTTCATGAATGACTGAATTCAAGTGTTACCTGTAATTCATTGCATTCAAACTCAAAAGGAATGCTCATCAAAATTCATTGGCAGTGCTTGATGGTAATTGTTACTGTATGCTTACAGATTTTAATGATGCGTTACTTTGATCAGCAGTAGTGCTTTCAAGGGTGTTGCATTGATGTAACATATTAAGTAGTTATTCCATCCACCTGTTTTGGTGGCTAAATAGGATTTGAGCTGAGCTATAGTGTTTGTCCACGTGTTCCCCATAGCTGTAAATGATTCAGTTGTTCTTCCTGTGTAACTGAAATTGCAGTATGCTTTTATTCTGTTTTTATTTGTAGTGTTACACCATGACTACTACCTCATCAGATGGCTCTGGTGACTGTGAAAAGCAGCAGAAGGAATTGAGCCAGAGTTATGCTAGCTCTGTCCTCGACTATTCAGAAGACACCTGGGAAACCTTCAGTGAGGAAGAAATAGCCTCCTGCTGGCATGAGAGCAAATCATCTCAACTGTACTGTTCCACAGAAGATGCAGAGCATTCTGGTGTGTTGGATCCAGGGGAAAGCATGTTGTGGTTGGCAGGCCAAAGTCATACAGGTATGGAGAGCTTACCATACTTCAGACCTATCACAGCTTTAGATCTGGGCACTGGACACTTGAATTTGCAAAAAAATGTGAAAACTGAATGGAGTGTAGCCTTGGAGATCAGTGCTTAAAAAAGCTGAAAAAGATTATTGTTGCTATGATGTCTTATTCATGGTACATTTCTATAATTGAACAGTGTCTAATGGATTAGACTGAACAGTTTGGCTTGTAAAAATTAGTTTTTACAAATGATGGGGTTTATTAAACCTTTTTTTCTGGATATACAACAACATTTTGAAATGGTTCCATGTCTAACCACTGATATCCTTCTTTTTGCCATCCAGAAGCATGTGCTTTGTTTGCAGAGGTGCTTTTAGTAAGTGCTACCACTTTGTATCTTCATGAGGTTAATATTCCATGAAATTATGGAGTTGTCTGAGTGCTACTTGTTAAATAAAAAACCAGGGAATAATGCATAGAAAAAATATTTTGTGAAGTTGATAGTTTTCTGCAGTTGATACCTTATAGAGAGCAGCATATATAAATAACTCTGTAAAACCTATACGCTGATGTCTCTGTTACCTTCTATAAGCCTACTGAATTTGCTATTGCTATCCTGAAAACAGATTAGAGAAGACAGCCAGTGTCTGGAGCCATGCCGTACGTACCTCTCTGTCAGTGGCACTGATTTTTCAGACTACTTCAGTCTTTCATCTTTTCCAGATTCAGTTCACCTATGCTCCCATGAGTATTTGTGCTGCCACAAAAGAAGGGCCTACGTGGGCCTTGATCGAGGTGAAGTTAGCACTGCAGACAAGATGGAATGTGCCACTCTCTTCTTTCCAGCTTATCCTGTAATCTTTCGGTGGAGTGATTAGAAACGAGCAGTGAGATACTTCAATGGGACAGAAACTTCCTTGGTATTTCAGCATGAAGTTGTTGATATAAATGGTGAAGTCCTGTGGCTCGAGGCTTCTTTTTCAACACCGGGGAAAACTCAGCCATATTCTAGTGAAGAATTTGCCTCTTGGTTTAGTAGTCTTGAGGGTTTTTTTTTGTTTTGTTTTGTTTTTTGTTTTTTACAATGTATGATCAAATATCTTTTTTTTTTTTCCATTGTAGAAGAGCAGTCTGAAGTAGTTGATTCTGCAGCTGCAGAAAGAGATTTCATTGGAAAGTTGATTGATGTCCTAAAAAATAAGGAAGCTGGCATTAAACAAGATAAATTCGTCATCAAAACTCATGCTGGTGAGTTCACTAACTTAGGTAGAGTTGATAATTCTTCTTTTGACAGAAGAAGGGGATCAGAATTCTTAGCTAGACTAAAAAGTCATGTATAAGCTATTAAAGATAAGCCAGGTAATTAACCAGACTCAATTAGCCAGGTATATAAAGCTTCTCTTTTCTGCTTTCTTGGAAGAAAAAAACAAAACAGTTTGTCTGCTGTAACACATAGGTTTGCTGCTCCTGATGCAGAGACGTTTTACTGCTTATGTGTTATTACAAGGTGTGGATAAATCTGCAGAAATTTAAAGCAGGGATAACTTTTCTTGAACTGTAAAATCTCAATTTTACTGGACTGGTTTTTTTTCTCTCCAGCTGTGTAGGTGCTGGGCTGTGTTTTCTCTTTGAAAATAAGCATGCTTTCAGAACAGGTGAAATGTTTTCCCCCTGCAGACCGTCTGTGTTAATTATTGAATCGCCGGTTGGCTATGGTTTACATAGGTTGCTCCTAAAGTAATGCCTCCTATTTATTTCCATGGAAATGACAACAGATACAAAGACCACAATCACACTTTCTAGTAGAGCAAATTTTCAGCTACCAAACAGTTTTTCAGTAAGTCACCAGCGTTAGCTAATTCATGCAGGGGAGCTGACTGTGATGCTCTTCATTTCATGGTGTCACAGTTATGCGTGACTGTCTTTGTGTTGCTACTGCTGAAATGAAGCACCCACTCCTCACTGTGTTGACATCCTCTGTTTGGTCTCTGTAAATCTTCAGCAAGCATCAGTGAATGTCAGTGAGTGCAGTTTTTTCCACAGAGGAATTCAGTGACACATCTTGGTTTCATATGCGCTTCCATGTCAGATGCCATTCTCTCAGGCTGCCCCTCTGCTGTCATCTGTCACGCAGCAACAGAATGTGATGGAACATTGATGGGAAGGCTCAACCTTTACTGCCATACCACCAATATCTTATTGTTGATGTCATGGGCCAACATAATAAAATAGGAGGCCTTACTCACAGAGAAACCCTCAGAGTCTCTTTTCTAAGCTGCAGGAGGCAGCAGGGCTCCAGCTTTGGCAAGAACAATAGAACAACTTCAACCAACACAATGATGTAGTGTGGAGGAGGAGTGGGGAAGAGAGGAAAGGAGGAGGCTTTTTGCATGCACTGGTTATGCAAGGAAATGTGAGAGCAGATGGTGGGATGGAAGTACTGCTCAAATCTCTCTAAAAAGTGGGTCAGAGATACTATTTTTAATTTAAAAAAAAAAAAAAAAAAAAGAGCAAGAAAGTTGTGGTTGAGCAAGAAAAATGACTGAAGCAGGGTATCTTCCTTTGCATGTATGTGGGGAAAAATATCCAAAGTTTTGTAGGTCTGCTCTAAGACTGATAAACCAGGTCCAGGTACTCTGCATAGAAGCATCCTGAAACTCCCCATACACCACAGGGGAACATGCCCTGAGATCATTCTTATGCTTCTCTTAATTGCATAGCTCATTCACAACAGTGGTGACTCAGTGTTATGAGTTCCTAAGTCATCTTCAGCTTTTATCTTTCTATTATTGGGTTTCTTCATGGAGTCAAGTGTAAAGACAAGTAATGTACATTATTTTTAGTAGTGAGGCCTCTCCTGGTGAGCTATGCTGAGATAATCTTCCTAAAATACCTCAGAGTCTCATGATCATTTGATCGATAGGGAAACTGAAGAGAACCTGCTGAACTCAGATTCATTTAACAAATTATAAACAGCAATGTAGCATTAGGAATGTTTTAGGTCTCTACAGGGTTTTCCTTGAAAATTGATTGGCAAGACTTCATCCTCTGAATTCTGCTCAAAGAAACGTTCTGTCTTCAGCTTATGGGCTGTGGGCAGGTATAGGCAGGCTGGTGGCTGAGTCTTTTAGCTCGAGGTGATGTGTAAAATGATGCATTGCTCTCTATCTGTGCTCTCCCTGATCATCGAAGTAGTTCAGCACTCTGGGTGCAGCGTGCCTCCTCGCTCTGTCAATATGAAGGTTCGTGCTTAAGCTTCATTTGTATGAAAACAATGCTGGCACGCAGTGGACAGATTATCCCCAAATTATCATCATCGATATTTAGTCTACTTTTATTAGAAAAACAAAGTACACAGCTAACATACATACAGAATAAGCACAGCAGCTTCGGTATGCTGATACCTATGGATGTCTCCTCTTCTTTGGCTTAATTCAGCACTCAGTAGGCTCTGAGCCCTTATTATTTTATCAACTTGGTGTCATCTAAAGCATAATAGAAAATGAGATCTCCTAGTGCTCGGCTGCTGCACAGTTAATTCCCCTCTGTAAATTTAGCAAAATGAATGCTGTATGCACTGAATATGCATGTCACTTTTGAATTCATCTATGGGTAATAAAGCAAGAGTTTTTGTATCTTACTGTTGATACAGTTAAATGAGGAAAATCTTGCTTTGCATATAGGAATGCCCTGGAACATCAGTCTTGTTTTGCTAGATTTATTTATGGCTTATAAGAAGGAAAACCTTGATGCTTGCATCAGGAGAAGTGAGGAAGTTTTTACTGTAACTGTTGCTTTCTCTTCCTTGGACCTTTACTTCAGTTGTGTAGCAACTAGTTGTTAGAAAAATGCATCAAAAAACCCCACCCTATTCTTCTAAGTCTCCAAGTCTCTCAATTATTCTGAAGACAGTTAATCATCTTTGATATTTACTACAGGAAACCACAGTTCTTTGGTTCATGTATGTCTGAAAGTTCAGGTGGGGCTTTTTAACAGCCTGGCTTGCGCTCCTATTGAGAGATTCACACTTAAAGTAGCTTGTAAGATGTTTGTGTTAAGTGCTTTGCTTGTTGGGTTTTTTTTATGCAGTGTTACCACTGTACTGCTGCCAGCTAAAGTAAGAGTTTTGGTAGTGCATGTTGTTCAGAGGTACAGAAATGTTTGAGCAGAAGTAGGCAGCTCTGTGGCTGAAATACTAAAATGCAGGATGTCAGTCAATTTTGACAACTTAAAGTACTCTGCTTATTGTGGTACTGGTATCAACACTGGGAAATCTAAAGGTAAGAAAGTCTAGGGTAGATACAAATAGCTGCAGTTTGTGGTGTTTGGGTGAAAGGTGCTGGCATGTGTGCATAGGTGAGTGCACTGAGGGAAGCATAAGGATTTGTTTTTCTGTATTAATTTTTGCCAGTTGCCCAGCTATTTCTTTGAGTAGATCTAGTGTGTGTGTGCTTCGTGAACAAATTTCCAAGTGTCCTAGTGTGTAAATTGGCTCAGCAAATAGTGTAAGTAAAATAGTGAAATAGTAAAAGTATTTGTTAAAGTAGTAGTAGTTGCCTATAAAAACTGAGGAAGCTGTAACTATTGTGTTTGCAGGAGGGAGCAGGTACCCATTGGTCTTTGTTGGCTCGTTTTTAATCCTGTGCTTCTTGGCACTTCATCTTCCTGCTTGGTAACATGCACAAGGTGTGGGAATCCAGCAGGCTGAGGCCCTGGTGTTTCAGAGTTCTATCTTTTCATCCAACAATGTGTTAGAAAGCTTTGCTATTCAGTAGTAAAATAGCATTGATACAGGCCAAATGGGGAAATTCCAACCAGCAACGTCCGTGTGGGAATTGAGAAAGAGTTTCTCCTGAGAAATATGAATTCTGTGAGATTTTGTTGTTGGCTCTTATAATGATTGTTGAGTGGAAACTGAGGAAATCCTGCACTGTGCAGGAGAACATAGTTGGCTTTGAATTCATGTTTCTGTTAAATAGCTTGATTTATCAGATGGCTTATTATCAGTGTTATGCTATCTGAACAAATCTTTTGAAACTTATGCTTGCTGATTGGGCCATCAGTGTGTTAATCTGAATTGCTGTACTCTATGGCATGAATGCAATTTAGATAATTATGAGGATGTTATCTTGTCGATCTTACTGAGTAGTAATCAGTTACTGACTTTCACAATTATCTCTCCTTTATCCATTCCACATTTTTTCTTCTTATAGTAGAAGACTGTAGGCATATTGTTATTATTATGCTTTAGGTTTTTTCTACTTAATCAAAATTAGGCATCAAAGATAAAGGAAACCCAGGGAAACAGTAGGTTTCTTTCTTTTTTTTTTTTTTCCTCCATCACTTCTGTAGATTTAAAACCTTATCCTTAAAAATGTAGTTGCATACAGGAAGTAAAATCTATGTAGGTCATTTAGTTATAAGGCACGTGCCAGGTTTTATAATGTAGATGTGGAGATTATTTTATCTCCAGTGGTGAGATACTGACTGCTTTTATCAGAGCAGCTTGTTGGTTCAGTTTGTGCTTTACTTTCTAAACAGCCTGTGCTTTGTTAGCCTGTGTCTGTGTGATACATGGTTCTCATTTGATGTCTGTTCTGGTGTCTGGTTTTGTTCTTCTTAACACCTATCCCTTCCTTATCCTCCAAGGAAGATGGTATGGAATGCACGACTGGGGGCAATGAAGCATCAGCAAAGCATGCTTCTGGAACAATAATTGGCATTGGCAGGTATTCTCAATAGACAGATATACAATGACATTTAAATCTGCCCCCATGAATGGAGATTGAGCATTCAAGCATGTCTAGTCCAAAGATGGAAAAGAGAGAAAGACAAGAAATGGAACTGAAAACCAACTGGTTTCAACATGGGTCCTGTTGCATAAATCTCACTTCCTTCAGCGGAAGAACAGACAAACCTCTTTTACCTGAAAGAAAATCTGAAAGTCTAAATAGTTATTATGCAGTTAAAATACTCTTCTTTTTAATTCTGCTCCCTGAATTTAACTGTGTGCTTACTTCTCTTACCACTTTTGGTTCTTATTTCTGTAAAATTGTAGTCCTGGATCTTTGAACATTTCTATTCCCTTGGAGTTTATTTACTGATAAAGTTTAAATCTTCTTCTTCTCTTTGCTGGTGTCTCTTCTAATGTCTGTAGGTGTCTATGAGCAAATGGGTGGATGCCTGGCAGCACAATTAATGTGTGCATTGTTAGAAACCAGTTCTTCATTCAAGTGCACTTCGATGTGTCAGAAGAAACTTCACGGAATGAGTTAGTCTGGTATTAAGTTGTCACAAAGTATTCAGCAACCCCATGTATTTTACTTGGGCATTGAAGTTCTTGAGTTAGTATTTTTAATTGATTTTTTTTTTTTTTTTACCATCACAGTAATGTGTTCATTTTTTTATTCAATCTCTGTGCAACATAGGTGAATACGTATCTGTTTTTTAATATAGTTAAACCAAATACTGGTGCATGTCTTACATAGTTTTGCAAGGAAGATGATCTGATGGTGTTTACCTGTGCAAACTTTCACGATCCTCCCCAAGGAAAAAAAAATATTAAATTGTATTTTACAGTACCAGTGGTTCTTATTCATCCATCTATGAAGTATCACTGTGTCGTTAGTGAATTCGATACACCAGCTTGTAAGGAGGAATAAATTGCTGTATGATGATTGATTTTTGAACTGTGACAGTTGCACTTAAATCACACATTTTCCATGTCCATAAGGCAAAGCTTACTGATTTCCACTCTGCTTAGTCTTAACTGTGGATCCACTTAATCTTCATAAGGCTTGAGTGCATTTCTGAAGACATGCCTGGCTTCCTTATGAAATTCCACTGCCGTGGCTTGCCTGCTTCAGGTGCCATTAATCACAGCATTTTTAGGAAGTGTTTTATGTTTATGTTGTTCATTGTTGTAAAGACTTGTGTTATGGTTATGCCAAGGTGCATTTAAGTACAGTTTAAGTACATTTAATGAGTTTAATGACAGTGTGCTGGTTGTCACAGAAGCACCCTGAAATATGCAGTGCTTGTCCAGAAAAAGTAAAATTGAATCTAAGGAAAATTACTGACAATGAGTGGAACATGTAATAAGGAAAGACTGCTTAAGTGGTGTACTCTGCGTTTGAGTACTTAAGTCAAAACAAACCGCATTTGTAGTATTATGGTCTGCCTTCCTTTTGGCTGTCAGAGTGCAGCCCTGAAAAGGGAGTACTGTGTTAGCATTAGCTATATGCAGAGGCATCCATCAGACTTCTAGTAATGATTACTGTATTTGTTTGGATCCCTTGCTTCTCATTTCATTACAGACAGTCAAATATTTCACCGGGCTTCAGAAGTTGCATATAAAAAAACGAAATTAGTGTTATAAAGGTAGAGAAATAGAATTCCCTCTTTAAATAGTTGAAAAAATGGTATCTCTTAAGATCACGTAGTACAGCCCAGCGTCATTACGTGCTTAAGCTCATGAAATAATGAAATTGCAACATCAAAAAGCTTACTCGTGTTGGTTTCTGTATTGATTGGCTCTGTTTAAACAAGTGGAAAATCTCCCTCAAAGCATTGTGTGAAGTTTTAAATCCATCCTTGAATGCCCATCTGAAATGAAGTCTGTTTATTATTACACGTCATTGGCAAGGGAGGAGATAAGAGTGAAAGATCTTGTTTAAACAAGGTCGTATTAAAGTTTCTTAAAGGATCATTGAAGCTTGAGAGGAAAATACTTTCAAAATAATTGCATTTCCTCAGGAAAACAAAACAAAACAACAAAAAAACCCCCACAACTATGGGTTGTTTGAATTGTTTTCCAGAGTTCCTGCAATAGCCTCTGATTCAATACTTGAAAAGTAGTACTAGATTTACTAATAACTTTATGCAGTACCATTAGGTGGTATAAATCTTTAGGGTTCTTATCTTTTCTCTTTGGAGACTATTCAGAGGCATCTGTTATGTAAGTGCCTGCAGTTGTTATCCAGATTCTGGTTTAAATTGTTATTACTGTTATTACAGTCATTGCTTCCAGGCTTGACATTGGGTTTGTTTTTTATTAAATAGATAATATGAGGTTTCACAGGTAGAAGACCAGTAATTCTTTTTCTCTGTTGTAATAATTGACACTTTGTTTTGTTAACAGAAGTTACTGAGTTATCAGAGGAAGAACTGGATGCTCTCCAGTCTTTTTGCATCATTAAGATAAGGAGGGTGCTGCAGGAGCTGATCTCTGAGCAGGCAAGTGGTGGCAAGTCAAGAAAGCAGCAGCGTGGGTTCACATCAAAGGCATCAGAGGCAAGTGACTTGAACTGCATTGTTCCCCATCAGCTGATGAACAGAATCCGTCTCAGAAACATCCGGGAGACCATTAAACAGGTACTGCGTGTGATGGTAACAGTGGTGGTGATTTGGGATGATCAGTTACTGCAGTCCACTGTATGCCCCAGAAGCCTTGTTTTTTGGTTACATTTGCACTTGTTACTTATGGAAGTATTCTGTATATTGCTAGATTATGTAGCCTTGTTAGCTCTAGTATTGAAAGTATTTCAAAAGGCACAAGCCACCCCTTGCCCCCAGCTTTCCTCCCTTTAGATATTAGTAATATTGAAAATTAAAGCATGTCCAATAGGAACTTGGTTTCCTCAGTTCCTTTACTAAAAATCATTTACATCATCTTTATACAGTTTGATGCACTTTTCTTTTTCACCAGCCCAGTATATTCTCCCCCTCTGTCATGGGCAGATAGGCATTCTGACACAACTCTTCAACTCGGCATCTGCCCAGAGGGTTGAGGCTGGTAGTATTTGGCAGCGATACTTGCATTCTCACTTTGTGCATGTGGATGGATTGGAATATGTGCTTATAGCAGTCATCACCTACAGATGCCTTTACTCATAAATCTGGGCTTTGGCAAATGCCTGTGCCTTGCTTGAAATTGGTACAGAATGTCTGTATTTGCCAAAGTGCTTCTGATTTAAAAAAAAAAAAAAAAAGCTTTGAATATCAATTATGGTCATTTATTTTGCTTTCATTCTATCATATGTGCTGGTTTTAATCTGTTGCCATACAGCATAGCAAAAGTGACTGACATGTTACTCTGTTAGCTGGGTGAGCAGGATAGAATACTTTTAAGTCAGTTCTGGCATAATGATTCTTTGATGCTACCTGCTGAAATCTCAACCAAAATAAATAAGCAACCTACATTCTTTTATTCTATTAGCATTAACCAACCCACCATTCTGTAGAATTCTTGTTGCCTTTTCATTTGCACTACAGTGTAATAATGCATTTTTTAAGGAAAGTGAATTTGATTGCTATGTCTACTTCTGTGTTTATACCACCATGTAATAGCACTTTATGCAGAGGAAGAGAAATCAAGTTAGAATACAGAGGCTTGAGATGTGGGACATGCCTTAGGCCTATATAACAAGATGGAATCTCTGTAAATAAAATCAGATAAAAATTATTGATTATTCATAAACATATTGGGATTTGTGTAATGTTATTAAATATGCTCAAGGTTTCATGGAGAATAAACTAACAAATTAGTACCATTTATTTTTACAAAGAGAACTTCTAATAAAATTTTGTTTGTATTCTGCTTTAGAGTTGCGTGTAGATATTTGAACCAATTGCTTCAGAATTTATTTTCCTCTTAAAATTTGTAGAGATATTGTAACCTCCATGGCTTGTACTTGAGGCCTTATGTTTATTATCAAAGAGGTTCTCAACAACAGCTTTGTTACAGACAGGCTCTAGCATTGGCGGAATTATTGCTGATTAACAATTGCTGTTACTCAGTTGTGATGATCAAGTCTTTGTGCTCTTAGCTTGCTGAAAACATGGGATAAAACACATTCATTTAACTTAATTGAGCCTTCAGGAATTAATATATTAGCTGTTGTGGAAGGCTGGATATCGTGCACAGACTAGCTCTCTGGAACATTAATTACTCATCAAGCAAGAGTAACTAATGGCTGATGGTTCTCCTAATGTATTTGACACTAACAAAGTATGCAGAGATTACACTGGTGAAATTGAAGTTAATCCACCCATGACTTATCTACTTAAAGCATTTTGTTGGCTGGTAACTGCTCACAGACATGTTAATTTGCAGTCATAACTTTTTTTGACTATTATAGTTAAGGTAGAAGAAATCAGGACTGTGTACACAGCCTCAAGTGTCAGGGAAACTTTTCCTGTTACAGAAGAACTAGTGCAGTACAGTTCAGTACTGTGGTTCTGAGATACAGATAATTGTAAATGAAGCTGTCTATGTTATCAGTGCTGGAGAGGGCAATACGTGAGGAAAAGCAAATATATTTAGGGTGAAGGCTTTCAGACAGACTTAGCAAGATGACTTAGTAACAAAGACTATGGAATTATTTACAGCTGCCTACAAAAGAAAATATTTATCTTTAGATGCTGTCTATATCTGTATTTTTATTATTTTTAATGGAGTAGCCATCTTGCTGGGACAGACACTGCTCATTGCATCAAAGTCTCATCCTTCAGGTGACAGAAGCTCAAGTGCACAAATCTTCACTGTGCCCTGACTGTAAGAAGAAGAAAGCAGAGCTAGCCAAAATTACTTTTCTCAGACAGAAGAAGATACTAATGGAAAGAGCTCTGCTCCGCGAAAAATTGGAAGAACGGATTTACTCCAGAGTAAGCAAGTGTATCAGGTTTTTTTTGGTAACACTTTGGTACTTACTATAACTAAAGAATTCTTAAGCCAGATTTTGCCCTAGTTTATAGTAATGTAATCAAACTGATCTGAATGCAGTACAGTTTGTAATGGAACTTGGCTCCATGTTGTTATGAAGCCATGAGGCTAGCATGCTGATCAAGTAGTGTAAGCTTGCTTGATTTATATAAGCTGAAGGTCTTTTCCATGATGTCCTGCAAGTGTTTTGGGTACATTTTGATTAGTTGCCCGCAGTTTTTTTTGATGGATTATCCAAAACAAAATGGCAAATAACAAAATGATGTAGGAGTTAGCTCTTCTCATTCTCGTCTTTCTCCAAATCCTTTGCCTTAAGAACTGCTGAATAAGAACTGCAATGTGCAATGGATTTTATGGAGGCTGAGGCAGCTTGCTCCTTACAGTCTGCTTCTAAGGCTTTTTCTTAACCGTGACAGGGATGTGATTTTTTGTGGGTTTTTTTTGTGTGTCGCTTGAATATGATAACACTGGGGAAGTGAATGTGAAGAGAATTTGACTTTCTGCAAAGATACAGTCTGAATGCCAAAGTTTTCCTGTTACGCTATTCACAGAAGCATAGATACACTTGCTTTGTGTGTTCCAGGTATTTGTTGTTCTAAGTTGCAGTGATATCAGCTTCAGAGTAGAGCTTTTGCTTTTGTACCTGCCTGTGCATATTGATTTTTTTTTTGTGGTGATGTATGTTTTTGTTTTTTCCTCAAAATTGACTTAGTTTTGCCAGGTGACTGTCCCTTCTTCCCAGCTGAATATGGCAGAGGGAAAAAGTAAGGCCTTAATTAAAAATCTGTGGGAACTTAGAGAGCTGGAGGGGAAAACGTAGCTTTGCAGCAAGTCTTCTGTTCTCTTTTCAGAAATACTTTGTGTAATGTGTCACAGCCACATTCCTCTAAGAGTTCTGTGTTTCTGCATATACTGTGATAGACTCTGGAAATGACTGATCTTCACCATTCTCTGCAGATGTGGTGAAACTTCTTTAAAGTATTGTCTTCTCAATGCTAACATTCATGCATTATAGTTACACAATCTATTCCAGAAGGATTTTCTTTAATGTAAGCTGGAATTCATGGAGTCCCTGCCTGTTCTGTGGCTTCTTCAGGATGCTCTTTCTCAAGGAAGAGTTGTACCACTTCTTGATACAGAGTGAAACGGCAAGCAAGTTGTTTCTGAGCAAAGGATAGAAATGGCTCTCTGAAGCTTCAAAACTTTTTTGTGTTTGTGAGCAGATTGGGAATTAGTGGACTGTACCACACATTCCATTTTCTCCTAATAATGCCGGCCTCCTGATTTTTATTTTATTTTTTTTATCCATTATATCTGTAGTTGAAATTTGAGACTTCAGAAACCATTGGGGAGCAGCTGGGGTAGTGTATGAGCTCCACAGTACTATCGAGCTCTTTGTCATCTATGTTGGCAGCCATCCACAGAAGGTAGAAGTGATGTGTGGTCTCTAGTGACCAGCATAGCTTTCTGCTTACATGCTGTATGGGCCAGATCACTGGCCACGTTGGTCAGCAAAGTTTTTAAACAAGGTGCTTTAAAAATCCAGCAAAATTGTGATGATGGATACAGCCTACCTAGTTGTTCTTGAGGGACTGGATATAGTTTCCAGTGGCAGACCTATGATACAAGTACATGGAATCCAAAACCTAATAATTTTCATGTCCCCTTTTTATTTCAGGATGTGCTCACGCTTATAGGAGAAACACTCAGAAGCTTTCCTAAACTTTCAGAGGATCCCAGGAACTTATGGCAAAAGCTGAAAGGCAAAG
The DNA here is from genome assembly GCF_019232065.1 of Centrocercus urophasianus. Taxonomy (NCBI): domain Eukaryota; kingdom Metazoa; phylum Chordata; class Aves; order Galliformes; family Phasianidae; genus Centrocercus; species Centrocercus urophasianus. Next base: position 11,366,720 of record NW_024884800.1, on the reverse strand, counting down.
GTCAGAAAACTTAAAGCCTGAAAAGAGTAAACAAAACTCAAGGACATAAAGTACTTGAAAAGTCTTCTGTGGGCAGCCACATACTGAATGCCAGCTCTTGCGGATGTAACTTGTTTTGTCAGTGATGAATTGGGTGGAGGTTTAATATTCTTGCAGGTGGAACCAGATATACCCAGTGTGCTGAGGTCTGGGTTATGATTCAACTTTACACTTCCTCAAATGCAAATATTGTATTGTAATCCAGCTAAGTTGGCTTTTCAAATTATGAAAGCCAGCATTTTCTGTTATTAGTCTGACAAGTGATGAGGTTTTTTTTTGTTTTATTATTACAATTTTTTTGTTAGGATTGCTTGTGAGATATCAGAACAGCTTCCATCCATAAGAAAAATGATTCTGTTTTCTAGAGCAGGGAGGTGTAATTATTGGGTTTCAGCTCAATCTTTGCCTACTGACTTGTGTTAAATTGGAAGTGAGAGTCCCAAATGAAGGAGAAAAAGCAGGTTGCAAAGTAACTGTACAAAGAAGTAAAATGAAATGGGGTATTTATAGAACTGAAATAATGAGGCTGTAACAGAAATTAATCTGTAACACTGAGGATGCCAACAGGACAAATGATAATAAATTAATCATAGACCCTGTCTAGGTTAGGTGTCTAGGAGGAGAAAATATAAGTTTAAAATGGCATACGGTATCAAATAATATTTTTGGCAGTTTTTTAATATACTTTGGAATTTGTTGTAATTTTACAATGGTTTTCAAGATGGCAAAGACTATCTTTAAAGAATGCACCTGGATGAAAGTTGAGTATTTGGTATGCATCCAAATGAAATGGCTGGGGAGCTCAATGGGTTAGACAACAAAATCATTATCTTCATTGTAGCCTAAAAAGGTACTTGCTGCTCTTTGAGTGCACCTTAGCTTTCTGATTATTGCTGACAGCAAGAGCTCATTGCATTGCTCATGTGGTGACCTTGTGGCCATTGGACTTTCATGAGTCACAGTTACTGACTCTCATCAGTCTCTGGTTTCTGTGTAGTTAGATCTCTTGAAGGCTGTGGAAATCTTGAAGGAATATCCTTATCTATAAACAGAGTGCATAAAGCATATTGCTGCTTAATAGTTCAGTTGCTTAATAGGAAAAATAGGATAACATTTCACTTTAAAAAAAAAAAAAAAAAAAAAAAAAAAAAAAACAAAACACCATTTTAGGACATGAATGTGAATTGTTGCAGTTATTTTGTATTTTATATCCTTTTAATTATTTTCTTAAATATGCTTATATTGTTTTTAAGAGTGCTGTTCAGCCTTTTGTTTTCATTTTCCTCAAGCCAGTGAAGAGCCTGAAAAGAAATGCTGGGCTATAGCTAGATAGACCCACCTATGTTAGCAGATACCTACATTCTGGTGCTTAAAAACCTGCCTTGAATGAACTGACCCTGAGCAGATTGAACCCCAAGTGAAAACATAATGCAACCCTAAATTCTTCAAAGCTAGTCCTCACTGCTTCCTTTGTGGTTTGTTCTGGTTTCTTGTAAGCCAGTGGGTTTTGTAGTCCATTGAATATTCCCTGAAAGGTGGCTTTAATTTTTAAATTGTCACTGCAGGTTATATAGCTACATACATAATGAGCAAGTTCCTGCTTGGTTTTTCACATTACTCTCTGATCCTTAGAAATGATTGAATCCCTTAAATCTCCTACCTTCTAATCTTTTAAGCCTATTCATTTTATATACACCATCTCTGCTCCTTATTTAGCTTTGGATTGCACTCTTGAATCTTGAGTTTCTCTTGAGTCTTTTGAAGTCTCTGGTGATCTGCATAGGCAAAAGGCATACAGTATTCCACAGTAATCTGTGTAGATCCTCATGAGGGATGTTACATACATAGACTGGTAATCAGGAATAATTCTTTGAAAATGTGTTTTTTGTTGTTGTTGTTGTTGCCAGTGAAAAAATCTTTCAGCCCTTACAAAAAGAATTTTGAGATTCTTGAAGATGGGCTGATTATTTCTTTAGGGGAAAAAAAGACATTTTGGTGTTTTGCTTTCAGTATGTAGATCTTTTTATGGGAATGCTGAAATATTTCTGTCCAACTCTTTCCTCAAACCTTTCTGTAAATGCATTGTTACGTGAGTTATGCATTACTATTTGGGCTTGGTGTTTGACAACAATTGTGTCTGTAAAGTAGGGCTCATGTTCCTATCTCACAGGCTGTACTGTTCTATGTTTGCATAAACGTCACAAAAGCAACTCAAGTAGCTCCTCTGAAAAAGTCAAAACCTATATTGCCTATGTCTGTTGCTTGCCTTTTCCTACTGCTCACTGCAGTTATTTCCTTTGACTCATTGACTGAATGCTTGTCTTGTGTTTTCCTGTAGCAGCTACTTAAGGACATGAAATGGAATGAATGATCTGGATATCTCAATTTATTTCATAATCCTGTAGTGTAAAAATCCTGTAGGATTATTTCATAATCCTGTAGAGTAGTGATCCAAAAACTCTGACATGGTGGCCAATAGAAAACAATGAAAGTAAATTGTCTCTGCTCATAGGAGCTTCCTCTCTTGCACCATCCTCAGCAGTAGATTTCTGTTTTGATCCAAAGAAGCACTGTAGAACTATGTTCCAATAAATATTAATTAATATGTAATGTAAAATATCCCTTGTTGGTACTTTCTGGGCATATAAAGAGTAATGTTGGATCAAGGGTGATTCATGTGTTAAACAGCTGTAGTACTGCAAGAAATTAATCTGCCTGCTGCTAGAAGTTCTGGAGATTTGCTTTCTAGCTTTCATGGTACACATAGTTGTGTTATGTCATCTAAGAAATTATTGGTGATGTAGAACAGATTATCTCTGAACTTTGCACTAACTTGGAAGGGTTTTTCATGTATGCATTGTTTTGTTTTATATATGCTGATTTCATGTTGTTATTCTTTATTATTGACTATGGATAAAATTATGTTCCTCCAATTACCATAGAAGTCAGTTTCTCATGGACTTTGGCAGTATGATTACCACTTTCACTCTCCTCGTGTTTCTCTGTAGGAAAGCTGGCATCTAAGCTCAGTCACTCTGTGGTCTTGTTCTCAACCATCTGTTGGGGCATGGGACTTCATACTTGTTTCTCCCCAAGGATAAACTGCCATCTCACAATAGTTTACTAACGCTCACCGAATAGAAATGAAGCTTCATTGTAATTAACTTGCCTGGATATGGATTTCCAGATACCTGTGCTTTAGTCACCTGCCAGGTTACACCACAGCACTGTGAAATACATACTCACTGAATGTTTGAAGTTGGGAGGTCATCGTATCCCTCGTGCAGGGCTATGTGGAGGAGGTGGGACCTGGTTCCACAGCTCCTGTAATGCTTATGTTAATCTTGCATCTTTAAAGCTGTATTAGAAAATGAAGAGCTTCAGGCTCCCTGGGGACCGCTGCCTTTTCGTAAATCCATCTCAGTCATAATTCTTTTGCATGACAAGAATTTCTTCAAGAATTTCTTGTTTTTTAAGCACAACCAATTTGATCAGGTTCCAAGAAGAGGGTCTGAAACCCTTTTGTTCGTACTGGGAGCTTGACAGCGCTTTGATCTGGTGCCGTTGAGGACAAGTTGCTGTTGGAAAGGATCATGTCTCACTGCAAAGCTGTTAAGTGACACAGGATGCAGATTCTTCTTCAGGAAAAATCTGAACTATCATTTTCTGTGCAGTTACTCTAAATCGTATATGTGGGTGTCAGGAAGAGTGCTTACAGCTCTGTATATTTAAATATACATGTGTTCTCCAAATTGTGATTTATTACTATTCAATATGATTTTCAGAAAATGACTTTGTCTTCGCTCAGTAAAAACTAACATAGATATAATACGTGCAAACTGTAACAGCATGCAACAGTTAGTGTTCTAAATACCACTGTTTAGAAAAAGTATAAATGAATTAGTGAGTAGTTATAAATCCTACAGATACTAAGTTAGCAGTCTTTTTATGCAACCAGCTAACTGTTCCTTTTTGCCATGCAACTGATTCTGGAGCTCTTTGCCTGCACCAGCAGCAATGTGATCTGTGTGAGAGGCTGGGAAATGAGGGGGAGCGTTTCCTTCTGTCAGTGAGGTACCAACTCCTGTCATTTGAGGGGTCTATAGAATTGGTCAAAATACCTTTAAAAAAAAAATAATTATCCAGCTTATGGGCATGGATATCCTTTGCTTATTTATTCCTTTATTTTGTAACAAAATAGTACTGTTTGTTCTCACATAGACTATCGTGTGATCCATAAATACGTTGTGAAGTATATCTGTAGCATCTAACAGATCCCTTTAGAATATTCTGTGAAAAATCATATCTTTAGTTGATCGCACTTTAAGAACATTTACATCCTTCATCTTGACATTTTTAAATAGAACATTTTTTTGCCTACAGAAGTTTACAGCATCATCACAGTATTATAGCTTGTTTAAAAATACATACAGCATCAGTGGTAATTGCAAGCAAGCTGTATACTTGAGCACGGATTTTGTTTGTAATTGTACATGTTTTATACCTGTTTAAACAATTACATATATTAGTATTACATCCACCACTTTGTTAGAAAATATTACTTATATGCTACTCACAATAGAGCTGTCATTTTTCTGAGACATATTGCAGGCTATGAAAATAGAAACACACCATTGTATAGTTTGGTTTAAAAATAATTACAAGCCCAATTGAAAAAAAGAGTTATGTTAGGCTTGCTGTTGATAAGATAGGTTCCATTAACATCGGATGTCCTTAATCCACTTGTGGTTGGAATGCCTCTAGCACCTCTCAGCACTGAATGATCAATGAAAGAAAACACTGACTGACCACTTGCAAGCAAACTCAGGGTTTGAGCCTGCATGCATCTGTCACTGAAGGCAAAGTTCTTCAGTTATAGGCTTGTGGGGCCAGGCTGTTGCTTGCTGAATATCTATGAATCTAATTTACTTAAGGTTACAACTGGATTTCAAAAACTTCAGGTGGATGATTGGATGAGTGCAAGGCAACACATCTCCATTGACTTGTTTCAGCTGTGTTGCGAGCATTAACCAAAATCTGACCTTTTGCCCCTCTGTGGGCTGATGGATTTTTGAAAAGACAGGAGTGACAGAGTTCAACTTTCTGTGTTAGTAATACAATAGAGATTAAAAATACACGTTTGTGTTGGTTTTACTTTGCACAAATGAGACTAAATATATAAATATATATAATAAAGCTGTAGGAAATCTCCAAACTGCTAACAACTCTTATAAATGAGATAAAAGAAGGATATATTTGCTTGGAAATTTCATAGTTGGCATTCTTTTTATTATTTCTAGGTAATGCAACAATATTTTGTTGGATCCTTTTTTCTTTTTCTCTATGAAATGAGTCCAGGCGTGCTTTGAAAAATGCTCCTTTCGTGGTCTTTCTGATATTCCTCTTGTGCTTTCTGCAGTTTTTTATCTCTGAGTTTCCACTTGTGAAAACAGTAGGTTACTAGGGATGTCATTATCAAAGAGAAAATAATAATCAGCACTACTATCAGTGCAATAGTGGATGAGAGGGACCCCTCTAGCTGCTTATTTTCAGTGTCTCTTGTTGTGTTTAATTTAGCAAAGTTCTCATATTCTGTTGAGGCCAGAAGTGTGGGTACAGCAACTTCTTTGAACTTGGGCCTCATTGGGATTCAGTAGCTTTTCTCACTCAGCCCAGATTAATGAAGAAGCACGACCTATGGCTCCCTTGTCACCTGTGACATTCATAAGACAGTTTTCTCCTCAGGTTCTCCAGGCATAGATGAGGCTCAGAAGTTCTGTTTGTTTTGGAAGCCAGATAGTGTGGGAATAACAGTAAGTGTCACAAAGCTAACAGCAAAGGTCATCTATATCCAGAGTTCTGAAGTCAGAAACCTTTGTGCACTGCTCTCTTTTTTAGTGAGAGGTGAGGGGAAGCTGCTTGCTTGACTGCCAGTTTGTGATCCTTTGTCTTTTTAAACAGATAATTGAAGAAAATGAATTAATTTTCCAGAAACATTGTGGTAGCAGAGCTTATCCTCAGGCTTAAAAACAAACAAACAAACAACCCACTGCAACAAGTGTAGTTTGTATCTTGCACGTGTGTTCAGCGAGGGTTTTTTTCCCCCCAAATATTCCTAAGAGATGTGAAATCAAAGGCAGATTTTTTTGCTGAGGGGTAGGCTTGGTTCTGCTAACATCATAGGCATTAACAAAAACAGCTACAAAGCAGCTCTGATGTTAATGAACAGGTTTCTTTTTTTATATTATTTTTCCCTCTTCTTTGATATTTGCTCTCACGCTTGGCTTGTCCAGAGAGGATTTTGGTTTGGGAATTTTGTCCTTGGTATTAGGAGATGTCCTTGCTGACTGCAAATCTGGAATCTAGAAAAATGACCTAGGTAAAAAAAATGACATAGGATTACTAGAGAGGTAAACTCCCCTACAGGCACTGAATTAATAATTCTGACACAATTTCACTTACATTTAAGTTTGGCTTTGATACATGCTATGTGTGACAAATCCTAAAATATATATATTCATCTGAGCACTTCTGAAGTTAAAAGAGCTGGTACAAGGAGGGGTTTACGTTGCCCTCTGCCCCTCATGGTAGCTCTCATCTTAAAGTTAAACCTAATGGGGAATAAGTCTGGCCCATTCTTACTGGTTTCTGCAGTGGCTCAGGGCAGTAGGTTTGGCCGAGGTTATTTTAATTTGAGGAGCTGTAAGCATTTTCAGAGCTATTTATTTCAAATAACAGATTGTTCTAAGCCCCCTCCATCCCATTCCCAAATGCTTTGAGGCCAAAATTAGGTTTCAAAGATCGTGCAGCATAACTGTTTGGGGATGCTCTATTTGATAGGATGCAATTGTAATTCATCCTCTTTATCAAAAATCTGTGGCTCATCCCACTCAGGCTAGCAGAGAACTGAGAGTCTCTTTTGCTAATTAGCAGAGTTTTCAGCAGCACATTCTTGTTAGTAATAAAGACTGTTTACTATAAATTAGTATTCTGTTGATGTTAAAAGATGTAAATGAGCAGTTCTTGCCAGTTTGGAACAATATGTTCACACAGTCAAAAATAAATGCTGATTTTTAAAGAAAGTTTAACAGCCAGATTATACTGTTGTTTAGGACAAAAAATACGTGTTTGTAAAGCTGATTGAAAGCTTTTCATTTAAGAAAGCAAGTGCAACAGACCATAACTTTAATGAATGTCTACATGTTGTATTACTGACAAGGGGTATATAAGGAGATTATGAGCAATAGAATATTTTAGTGCTACCTTGTTATGTATTCAGCAGCTTTCTCAGGTAGCCTGAAGAAATAGCAAGAAAATAAGAAACTGAGTAAATGCCCTTGTGTTTGATGAAGTAGCTGGGTCCACCACCTACACGGAAGTCCAAGAGGGTGGAATGTCTCAGCACTAATGAAAATCAGATGATGATGTACTTGCCTGAATCTGTGTTTCATCTCATCTGTATCCACAGCTATCAGATTCCTACAGGGAAGAAGTGCAGTCATTAGACATCAGGTACTGCACAGTACTGTTCCAGAGATGTGGCTGGGTGTTAACTGTAATTCCATTTCAGAATCCAATACACATCTTTAAAAATCAAAGCAGTTTTGTTTTGTTTTTGAGGTCTGCAAAGTATTACTTGGGCCTAACCTGCATTTGGGGAGAAGGAGGCTGCATTTATGGACGAATCCCTGCTTCAGAACATATTGACTAAGGGTACAGTTTTGTGGTTCTTCTGTGCCATGAGTGACTGTGACCGAACCCATCAGTATCTGCCAGTAATACAAAATCATTAAGGCTGGAAAAGACCTCTAAGATCATCTGATCCAACTGTCAAGCCATTTTCACTAACCCTGTCCCTTGTGCTGTATCTACACATTTCTTGAAAACTTCTGGCAACGGTGACTCTACTGCCTCCCTAGGCAGCCTGTGCCAGTGCCTCTCCAGTCCTTCTGAGAATTTTCCTGATATCCAACCTGAACATCCCCAGTGCAATTTGAGGCCATTATCTGTTCTATCACTAATTACCTGAGAAAAGAAGCTGACCCTCCCCACCCCCACAGTCTCCTTTCAGGGAGTTGTAGGGAGTGGTAAGGTCTCCCCTCAGCCTTCTCTTTTCCTGACTAAATAATCCCATTTCCCTTAGCCTCTACGTTACATCTGTGCTCCACATAGCTTTGTTGCCCTTCTGTGGATGTGCTCCAGGGCCTCAATGGTTTTCTTGCAGTGAGGGGCCTGGTACCGAATATAGTACTTGAGATGTGGCCTCACCAGAGCTGCGTACAAGGGTATAGTCACGTCCCTGCTCCTGCTGGCTGCACTATTTCTGATACAAACTGGAATGCCATTGGCATTCTTGGCCACTTGGGCACACTTGTGACTCCTGTTCAGCTGGCTGTCAATTAACAGCCCAGGTCCTTTTTTTCTATACAGTTTGCTAGTCACTCTGCCCCACGTGGTCATAGAAGGAGAGGAGGGTGGTCGAGCAGGACCCGAATCTATGCTGGCTAGACCTGATCCTCTGGATCACACATACTTTGTCATATCATTCAAGATACTGTTCCATGACCTTTCCCAATACTGAGGTCAGGCTGACCAGTCTATAGTTCCTTCTTCCAATGATTTATGTAGTCAGGAATCACATTTGCCTTGTTTCCTGGAACCTCCCCAGTTGACTAGGACTGTCTTGGCAACCACTTCTTCCAGCTAGTTTAGCACCCTTGAGTGGATCCCATATGGCCATATGGACTTGTGACAGTCCAGGTAGAGTAGCAGGTTGCTAACTGTTTCCTCTACAACTATGAGGGGTTTATTTTGCTCCCCATCCTATCTTCCAGCTCAGGAGGTAATAAGTGCTAACTCTCCTTTTTTGTTTATTTTATTTTTTAAACTTGTTGGGATCAAAGATTGCTTTACCTCATTCCTTGATATTATTATATTTTTCTCCCAATGAAAGCTGTAGTGTCATTGAGAGCCTCACACTCTGCAGTAACGTGCTGTATCTGAATCAGAAAAAAATACAGGGATGAAAAACTGAGCTTTTTTAATCCACTGTTGTATTTTCTGTCATGAATGCAAGAAACTCAGAGAGGTGGGAAGTAGGATTTCTTTCAAGCCAGCACACTGCCCAAACTGGTTTTGAGCTTTCACAACAGCACTAGCTGTTGTGATGTCACCTGGTTTGAACAATGACTGAATAACATGACAGTTTGTATGCCTGGCATAACTTCTTCAAAATCTTGCAGATGTAAGAGGAGTCTTAATCTTCACTTGTACTGGCTGAAGGCCTCCTCCCTAATCAAATTGGTAGAGTCCTAAACTAGTAAGGGCTGGAGAACTGTGAAGATTGGGGCATGGTGAGGCTGGAGAAATGGGTAGAGGGGAAGTAACACAAAGTTTAACGAGGGGAAATGCAAAGACATGATCCTGGAGAGGAATAACCTTATGCAAAGTGTGCGTTGATGGCCACCCAGCTAGGAAGCAGTTTTGCAGAGCCTGGGGACCTGGGGTTCTGGTGGATACCTAGCTGAACGTGAACCAGCTGCATGCTCAAGGGCACCCTGAGATGCATTATAAAGAGCATCTCCAGCAACCTGAGAAGATGGTTATTCACTTCTACACAGCACTGGAGAGACAACAGTAGCAGCAGTGGTAAATGTCATAGCATAGCTCACATTACAGTATCTGAGACTTTGGTTTCTGAAAAAGAGTCAAGCCTCTAGCATTATGTTTAAGTTTAGAGAGGACTGTTCACATTAACTGTAATAGTTGTATTAAGTACACACTGAATGCATGGTTCAAGTTTCCAACAACTGAAGACTCATTGTCTGCATGTTCTCTTGAGGAAATTTTCCATTAAAAAATACCCAAAGCATTCTTCAGTATCTATGCTCTGATTTAAATCAAACAGAGATTAAATTGTTCTTACATTGTTGGGTTGTTTGCATGTGTGAGTCATAAGTCTACAGTGTGTTTTGTCTGAGAATTATAAATATGCAAACTAGTATCTGAGGAATTTCCATTAACATTTAATAGCATATATTAGAATGGTTCAGGTATTTACAAAAGAAAAAAAAGTGATTTTTGGCCAGGAACAAACAGTGAACTGGGTTTGTTTGAACAAACTTTTAATGCTTTTAATGAAAGCATGTTAAAATATCTGTAAGCTAATTACATGGGTTTTGTCCTCACCTAGACACGTGCGTTGGCACTATGGCTCATATTTCCATATCTTTGTGTCTTAGCAAGCTAATATGTGATGTAAAGCAAAAGTTGCTATAAGCTCAGAAGGACAAAATTTGCTCCTCGTTTTGTAATGTCCACGAGACAGCCGTTGCCTTTTGTTTGGTTTTCCAAGCTTGATTTCTGAAGGTTACATGCAACTTACAGGGGAGAAATGAAGGGCAAATTAGTGACAAATTAATCTCAAGTGTTCTTGTGGTTATTGGTGTCTGTCAAATGCTGAGTTATGAAAAGAAGAAAGAATGTTGATCATCAGCTTTTTTTTATTTCACTGAGAATCCTTGCCACTTTATGTGGGCAAAACTTACCTCTCTGAAAGTGATTTGGTAATGAATAATGTTGTCACTTGTGTTGTTAATGAAAAGAATAATGAGAACTTATACTGAATCCTTAAAAGCACATAAATTCACAATGCTCATTTGGAGGCCAGACTTGCACTTGTATGGAGTTTTAGTTGCCAATGTTTTTTTTCTTTTTTTCCTGTCTGGATAACTGTTTTCTGATTCTTTGTTTCAGCTGAAGGAATGACTGCGTTCTGTGAACATCTGAAATCATCAGCTTTATTGAAAGAATGAGGACCAGAAATTTTAAGTGAGGTACTGCAGTTTTGCTGTTTTAGTAGGAAGCCAATTGTTAATCTTCAGGTTAAGTCAGACTTCTTTCCTGTGACTTTTTGGTTTTATTCACAGAGGAAGAAAGGCTGATAAGCACATGTAAACCAGCAGAAAGCGAGGCGATGTTATGATACTGTTCTCAAGGGAACAGAAAAGCATCTTTTCAAAGATCACTGACCTGAAACTATAAACTTACTCCTTTTTGAATTAATATCAAAAATCTCTTTGATTCCAGGAGGAGGAGAATCTTTGGTTTCTATCTTGTGTGTCTCTTTCATGTACTCAAGCATTCAGAGCATTTTCAAATCAAATGCTGAATTCCTTCTAGCATTTCTATCATCTTTATTAAGTACTGGCTTTTTAATGTAGTTTTCGGCTTGTTTTCTTTCTGCCTTCAACTTATAAATTTTTTGCTGCCTTTCAAATTGTATCTTCTGTTTTTATTGCATTACAGAAGATTGTGCTTCCTCTCTCCATATTTGCATCTTTTTGATGTGAAAACATTTGTATGAAATGTATCCATCATATACTAAACCTGATATGTAAATGATTCTTTTCCTTCAGAGCTAGAGTAGCAAGGCAATCTACTAATACATTTGTGCACAAAATTGCAGATGAAAGCTGGAGTGGGAGTGAGAGCAAATGAAAGCAGAGATGAGGGAGGAAGGAATGGGAGAACAGCAGAAGGGAGGAAGGACTTCAGAAAGTGAAGTGTAGCAGTAAGTTGCTACTTCTTTTTCACTACATCATCTGTAAACTTCTATATAAGAACAAGGGACAGATTTCATGGGTATTTTAAGTATGTAAATAAGACCGCCGAAGACATTTGACACTTTTTGCATTATCTAACTGGACAAGAGGAATGACTTAGAAGTAAAAGAGGGGAAATTTAGGTAAGATGTTAGGGAGAAGTTTATTCAGAAGGTGGTGAAGCACTGGCAGTGCTGCCCAGGGAAGCTGTGGGTGCCCCACGCATGGAGGCATTTAAGGCCAGGCTGGATGGGGACCTGGGCAGACTGATATGGTGGGTGGCAATCCTGCCTGTGGAGGGGATATGAACTGGATGATCTTCAAGGTCCTCACCAACCTAAGCCACTGTATGATTCTTTGATTTTCAAAATGCTCAAACATACCAGTGCAGATCTGTCTTTATCTTTGAATGCTTAAAATACATTTGGAAATCTTGAGGTTTCAAGTCTGATCAGATTTCAGCTGAGAGCCAGCTTGGTTTCATAATTCCCAGGTTCTGTGCACTTAGGGTATGGGCTTAAATAATAAAGATTGGGTTGCTGCAGCACAGCAGCATACTTCAGGTGTGTATATAACACATTGCTGGATTTGTAAGAGTTAAGCACCATAGATTTATTGGAGTGATCCTAAAATGAAACAACTTTTTTTTGTTGTTGTTAGTCTTCCTTGTAAATCTAAAAACAAAATCCAAATTTGATCTGTATTAGATATTTACACTGAATCATTCCTCAGAAACTTAATTTGCTGATACCCTTACTATTACATGCAGTGAGATAACAGGCAGCTTCAATGCAAATTTAAACAAGTCGGTCTGTTTTTTAATTAAGGGTATAAACTTCTGCCCCTGTCTTTTACAATGCTTTACCCAATTTTTATCCTAGTGAGCAAGAAAACTCTGCTTTTAACAGTTGTTCAGCCTGCTCTGTCTTCATCTTTGAAAAGATGCTTTTGTGTTCACTTGGAATACGGTGTAAGTTTTTTTGACTATCTTTTGGTTTTGAAGTTTCCTCCTTACCGATGCAAGAGGAGGAAAAGATTGCAAGTTTTGGAAGCACTTGCATCACCTCATTCCAGCATTGATCAGATCTGTAAATCAACAGAAGGTTTAATCTTGTTCCTGTAAAAGGAATGATGTCTACTGGGATTCTGATTCTCCTTAAAGCTGCAAAAGGCTTTGATAACTTTGAGGGATAGACTGTGTATGACAAAAACAACTTTAGTGCAGATCCTGATACCATCTTACCTCTGCACTGAGAGATGCTGAGCAAAACAGCCTCTGCTGATTTGGATGGAAGCTGCAGGCTGTAAGCTTTGCTTAGGATGTTTGCTTTTGAGTTATTCCGGAACAACCGACGTGGGCAGGTGCCTGTGCTTAATGTGGACTGTAAATGTGACATACTATTTTCTTGGGCATTCAGTTTATAAGAACCCATATGGAACTACTTCTGCTTTTTTTTTTTTTAATGTTTTAATTTTAATTAAGTCATTGCTGAAGAGTAGGGCAGTTGAAGCAACAGACTCGTAACACTTGAGCTCTCTCCGAAATTGATACTTATCCCACTGGTTTGATTACCTCCTCCTCATGATAGTGTAACACACTCACTTAGTATAACTATGATTTGATAAATGCCAGTGTCTGTTCAGGTGTGATTACAGCCTTCTTGTAACTGCACGTTTTTGCAAATACTGCTTTCTGTGCCTGCACAATTCAAATCCTTGTGGAAGCTACCGATGCCTGTTACCATTAAGAAACTGCAGCTAAATCATGCTGTAGATGGAATGCTTGCCAAATTCCCATCTCAAATCAGTGCTAGCTAGATGTACTTGGTTCAGCTATATAGTGGGGTAAAGAAAGTTTATCATCCTGATCGATGAAATCTTAGTATAACATTTTTAGGGTAGATTTGAAACTGAGTATTAGAAGCTCCCAATTGGCATGGGCTGACTGAGGCTTATGAATGCTGCAATAAAACATGTTGGGAAGAGACATACATGGTCTCAGCCTTTTCAAGTGCTCATATGTGGGGAAGGGGTTGGAATGTACTTTTTTGGGTTTGAATTTGAAAAGCAGTGCTGTATCATAGTGCTGTTCTCTAAACAGTTGAGCAGATCTGTTCCTTTGTGATGTTCATTCAGAACTAGTTTTTTCAAAATGCAGTGAAACCTACGTCAAGATTTCTTTTCTCTAGACAGCACACAACATTCCTCTTCTCAGAGGATGGATTTTCCAGATAAGACACTCTCTGGTTTTCCTTAAAAAATAAAGGAGCCATCTTCTATTGCCAGCTGTAAAATGTATCCTACTAAAAAAAAATGCTTTATTTTCCCTTTGAGATTTTTTTTTGTGCTTACTTTTTTTCTAATTTAGTTGGTATTCATTTCTTTTGCACAACATTCTTCCCTGTTCTTCCCAAACACCCTTCAAAACTCAGGGCAGTCACAGCCTGTGACTTAGAGAGGCAACCTGTAAATTCTACCATTAGTTTGTATTTTAAATGTTATTATGTGAAAACACAAATCTTGAAGTACAACCAATTCCTTAGTCCACACTGATGCTTCAACTTTGTGATTTTTCTATTTGTCTGTTTCTGAGATCAATCTGTTCTTATGCTCTGTTTTACATTTTTTTTGAGTCAGAGCAAATACTCACCAGTGCAGGTCCAAGCAGACTGTTTAACTGTTCTTTTGAATCCCAGGATAAGTGAAAATTTGAAAACAGTTTAGGGCTGAATTCAAATGAACAAAGTCCTAAGAAGCTTTGTAAAATAGGATTTGAAAACAATCAGTAGGCTTTTCATTACAGCCTCATTTTCTTTGCAGGTGAAGGAAGATTCTGATTCTGGGCTAATTGGTTGTGAAAAGAAGATGAACAAATGAAATCTGTTTATTTTTTATCCCTCTCTTGCCTCATTTTTTAATCTTCTCATTTTTTTCTGTTTCCCTACTGCTGGCAAGGAATGCAATTACGGATGGGACACTTTACAGCCTTTCTATCAAATCTGCCAAGATTGAAACTCCCGCAGGGATAACATTTTTTTAAATGTACCGAAGAGCAGGAGATTGTTTGAACATTCAAATGTTCATCCAACTCATTTGAAAAGAAAACTCTTCTCCTTCCAGCCAGTGTGCCTGTTCTTGATGGATAGCTCCAGTCTAGAACTACAACATATTCAGCATTCTGGGGATTTTATCTTTGAAATTGTGCAAGAGAAATACCAAGTTAAAGGGTGGGAGGAAGCAGAGGGGGAGAGAGGGGGAGTGATGAATGTCATTTGTGATGCAGCTACTTGGTACATTTCTGGAATAAGATCACATTTATTTCCCCACGACACGGACTGGGACAGTCTCTGTTGAAACAGAGTTCTAGATAAGCAGTGAGCACCCTTCTTCTCTGCTGCCCTCTTCTCCCCTTTCCCAGAATTAAAGCACAGGTGCTTTGTCTTTTGGGCAAAAAGAGCCAGCTTGTGGTCAGCTGGTGCCTGCACTGAGCCTAAAGGAGTAGGCAGTGGGAGAAAAGGGAATAAAGACTTCCTTTAGGCACTCAACGCTTATTAGTGTACATTGACTTTTGCTTTAGCTTGAAATCACATCCCAAACTAGGGGCAAGTTATGTGAAATGCATTTGAGGTAACACATTAGAGGCAGCGAGTGCAGTGCTTTAACTGTGAGTGGGAGGGGATGCAGGGCACCGAGGGGGACCCTTCGTGTAGGTTGCAGGGTTTGGTCTGCGTGCACTGCAAGATGTACTGACCCGGTGTGGGCACGGAGGGCGAGGAGCAGGCACGTCTTGTAGGTGAGCAAAGGGCCGGGGCTCCTGGGGCTGCAGGCGAACAAAGAGGCTGGGGGTCTTGAGCCGTGCTCCTGCAGCTCTGGATGCTGTGCTGCACAGTGCTGTGCCGTGCCAGCTCCGCATGCCGGTACCGCGGTGCCGTGCCATGCCAACCCTTCACGCTTGGGTACCGGCCATGCTGTGCCAGCCCTGTGCTCCGGGTGCCGCACCGTGCCGGCCCCACGTGCCAAGCACCGCACCGTGCTGTCCGGTGGGAGGCTGCGGAGGGCTGAGCCGGATGCAGCTGCTCTCCAAGGCACCTGCCTGCCCAGCCAGGCAAGAAGCACGTCTGCAGCGGGCAGTTTCATTGCTCAGGCTTTCATTGCTGCCGTGTTTTGCACCCCATAATGGGAAAATCAGCTTTATCGGGAAAACAGCTCATTCTCTGGATTCCCTCTGAAAGACGCCTTCTGCATAATGTGGAAGGAAGGAAGGCTTTTGACTTTGTTCATTTTAAAAAAGATTGCAACGCCTGCCCCCTCCTCCCTCCTCTTCCTAACGAGACTCTGGTTCCGCACAAAGGATTTATCATAGCCATGCAGCACTCACCTTCTCCGGCCACATCTTCCTCAGCCTGCTGGGCTACTTTCAGAGGGGGAGCGCCAGCAGCGGCATGAAGCTGGAGCCTGACTGTGGAGGTTCCCGAGCCCCTGCTGCCTGGGTGCTCTCGTGCCCCTCGTTCTTTACAGCAGAGCAGCTGAACGGGCGCCGTACTTGCGCTGCAGCTGCGGGGAGGGTGGAACCACTCCACACACCCTCAGCAGCGCTCGCTGAGCGCAGCCAAATTTTTCAACTTTATTTAGGGGGAAGAATGGATCACATGGGGAGCTTCACCGAATGGGGAGGAGCATGGTAGTGCAGAATCAGGTCACTAACATAAAAACCCAGGAGTTAGTCACAAAGATTAACGCTGCTAGCATAATCCAGGCATGAAAAGCAAGCTGAGACAAAGGCAAGAGATGCTTATGGGAATTAAGTGCTTCTGTTTGCCTCCCTTATCTGTGTCATTACACAGGGTAATCTTTTGCTCCTTACATCAGGTGAGTTTTCCTACTTGAGTAAGAAATAGAGTGGAATGTGTAAGAAATGTTTTTAGCTTCTAAATAATTCTGAGACAATGCCCTGGGCTGTCAATTTGATATTTCCACTGGCTTATTGTTTAGTATCTCAAATGCTTGGTTTGTCTCTGTTCTGCCATGTTGTATCAGTTAGGTCCAGGACAGATGCTATAGACCCGTTCCAAAACACACATGTGCCCACATAAAACAGCCAGACAAAGGCAGGAAGGCTGCTGGCTGATCCTGTATTGTCCCACTGGCTGAGAATTAAGTTTCTGTGATGCTTTTTTTCTGATCTGGCATTCCTGAGGAGATGGTAAAGATCCTATGAGGGGTGTATATAAAGCAGAAGGTGTCCCTGTGTGCCAAGGACTGCAGCAGGATTCCTACTACTTTTAATATCTGTGTTTATTTAATCATCAGTGATGCATCCAAAAACCTTCTGATGTACTTAGGTTATTTAGGGACCCAAACTCAAATGCAGATTCCTAAATGTGGTTACTAAAATACACATTTATCTTGTGAAGAAATGGGCCTGACTTTGATAGGTGCTAAGCAACTGTTCTGCATTTCCGTCTGCTTTTACGTCACATCCCACCTTCTGCCACGTTCCTCCTGTCCACATTTGTAAAAAGAAATTAACTTGGAAAACTAGGCTGTCTTCTTCTTTGCTTACAGAATCGTCCTGCCCCAAAGAACCCAAATACATGATTCCAGACAAAGGGGAAATCAGGAACACAGCGGCTTGCCGCTACAAAGAGGCTCCATTTGTCTGGTTTGTATAAAGCTGCAGGACAGCCTGTACATCTTGTGCCCCAGAATTACTCAGTCATCTAACAGTTGCACCTGTCTACAGAATAATTGCACTTCCTTCAGCCTGTAGACAAATCAACCATCTGTGGCAGTTAAAGGCTGAAACAAAATGCTGAATCCTGGCAACTTGCTAATGAAGGGCTCAAGTTAGTTTGTAGGAGCCTCTGGGTTGGGAGTCATGTTAATTGAGCTACTAAAGCAAGAAAAACAACCTTCCTGTCAGTATAAATCAAAATATGTAGCTCTAAATTCTCTGAAGGTAAATCTGTAGGGTGTAACTTAGGCTTCTTGCTCTCGTTTCCCCAAGCCTTGGGTGTAAAGGAGCAGCCTGTGCCTGTTGTAGGCTGCCTGCGGTCTCTAAAGGAATGGAGGAGTACAGCTGCTCAGAGCGGAGCAGAGAATAGCAATTGGTTCCTTTATAGGGCAAATCACTGAAGTGTAGGAAAAGCACTTCGCATCTTTGCTACAATACAGATGTACTGAAAACACAGTTTGAACCTGTCCATGTGCTTTAAATTAAAAAATGGTGTATTTCTGAGCTAGTCTTGTAGGGAACCTGTTGTTTTTTGACCTGGAAATTGTTCCAGGTGGACAGACACCTGATTTTCAGCAGAGGTGTATGAGTTGTTTGAGATATTTTCTGTAGTTTTTATTTAAAATAATTTCTCTATTTTGCTTCATAGCAATGAAAAAACAAGTCTCATTAGCCATTGTTTATATTTTCTTCTCCAAGTTATTTTTTTCCTTATTGACAAGTTTTTTTCTCTTACGCTATTCAGAAACCTTCCTCCTGTATTTCTTTCTATCCACAGCTTTTAAATGAAGTTTCTTATGTCTCCTGGAAAAGCTATGTGTATGTGTGTACATATAGAGATGTAGGCATATGTGTATGTTTTTACATGCAAAGTCCAGGCAATACAAATTTCTATAAGTTTGTATTAGTTCAAAGATTTTTTTTCCTCCCTTTTTAGTTATATTTATCTTTCCCTGATATTTTTGCTTCTGAACTTATAAGTGAGCCCATATGGAATGTCTGAAAATGGTCCAATATGTTTTTAGGCTACACCAAGTCTTATTTTTTTTCAGATACTTGTCCTTAATATCCAGTATGTCTAAGAAACTGAAATTTCTCACACTATCAGATTTAGCACTTTCTGAATTTTTCTGAAGCTATTTCAAGGCTTGTAAGTGGTCAGAAGCTATCAGGTATGATGAAGATTGTGGCCATGTTGGAGGGTTACTGTCACACTGAAAACAATCTCTGTGTAGTATAGCACTCTCTCCTGCAGGAAATCACCTATTTTCCAGGACATCAGTGGTTTGATAAATACTTTATGTCATGGTTAATCCCACAGGTCTAAGTCAGCAGTGATATATGAAAGCCCAGCTCCTGCTGATTTGAATAGGACACAAAAGTACTTTGGTCTGTCTCTTGACAGTGAATGCTATTGGAATTTCATTGGAGCCATTAGAAAGGGCACAAGATATTCTAATGATAATTGAAGGAATAGGAGAAAAATGAGCATTTGTAACTCCTTGAGAAGTTCTTCAAGCTTTGAAAAATCGCCCAAAGCTTCTCCTCCAGTCTGCAGTGAAGTGCTCCTTATTCATCACTGCAGAAATCTCTGATGTCCCAGTCAGATTGTTGACACTTCCATTTCTGCTTCTATTTTAGATGTTGTAATTAGTAATTTTTCATGTTTCCAGTTTGTCCTTTCTCTTAGAAATTTAAACTACAATGACAAATTAAAGCACATCATTTACTGATGATACTGATCAAATAGTGTAGGTACCTGGTACAAAGGGATTATTCCAAGGTAATGTGTTTTATTTTCCTGCCTTCAGTGTTGTCAGTGTTATCTCACCATGTAAAGACTGAACCAAGACCATTATGTGTAATAGGTCAGCATTTCACCTTGGTGCAGTGAGAAAGGAGCATGGCTTCCCTTATATAGAATAGAGCAGGCATACATTAAAAAAAGAATTATTACAAGCTACGTTTCTTATCAGAGCCAGGCCATCAAATTCCTCTTCATCTGATAAAGGTAAAAACACTCTAGTGGAAGAGTAAAATTTATTACCAAGCATAACAAAATGAATATGCGTTATGCAGAAAGTTTCAATGCTTCTATATTGTTCTTCAGTCCAAATGAGGAGGTTTGATTTTATGAGTAGAGATAAAATTTGTTTTTAAAAAATCAGTTAACAGTACATTTCTTGGATAAGCACATAAACTATGAGTGGCTTACTGTGATATTGCTGCTACATCTGTCAGTATCACTGATTTCAACTGAATGCAGCCTGATCATAGAACATGGAATGAGTGTTGAGATTTCTAAAGGTACTTTTGGTTGGATTAGCAGACTGGAGTTGAAGTCTGTGATCTGTGTGGGTCCCTTCCAGCTTGGGGTGTTCTGTGATTCTGTGGCTGTTCTGCACCTGCTGTACATGAGTATCTCTGAAATGGCTCCTGGAGGTGACTGACAGTCCCTGAATTCTGTATTCCAGAAGAGAGGAAGGCAGGAGATGATATGGTAGGAGAATATAAGATAAATAAAGCTGAGAAAGTTTTTTCAGAGTTCCTGATTTATCACTGCAATTTTTTGAGATTAGAGAGAAATGCAATGAAATTGAAAAGTTTTACAGATCCTATTAATGGAAGGAAATACTTCTGTGTGTAGAATGTTGTTCTCCTGTTGAATTCATCGGTACGACGAATTCCACTAAGGTTGAAAGCTTTGAAGGATTTCAGTAAGTGTCTACGGAAATGAGAGCATCCATAATTACAGGCAGCACGCTTTTATTGTGGCTTCCAGTTGTAAGATGAGTGCTACTTCGCAAATGCAAAGAGAAAATTCCCTTTGGGGCAGGTTTTCTGTTTCGAGTTTCCTCTGTATGAGTAAGAGCACGAAACAGTTCTGGACTGTCCTTATTGCATTATGCCTCTACTAGGTGAGGAATTAGTTCTGGTTTGACAACAATAGAACCATAGAATGGCCTGGGTTGAAAAGGACCATAAAGATCATCTAGTTTCAACCCCCGTCACAGGCAGGATCGCCAACCACCAGCCCAGCCTGCCCAGAGCCACATCTAGCCTGGTCTTGATCTAGAATTCTCCAGGGAGGTCAACTCTGGTGTATAGATGCATAAAGTTCTAGTGCTAGCACCAGTGAGTAGAGAGCCAGCGTGTGTCTCTCACAGAATCACCTCTCTCCTGAAAACAGCTTGAATCAAATAATAAATGTGCCAGAAGTATGACATACAATGAGAGTGTTTTAATGCACATAGTATAGGTACATCTTGTCTCACTTGCACAATTGCAGCAATTGCTGCTGCATTGCAAAGGTCAGAACTGCTAAAGAAGCTGTCATGCTCTTTGAAATGACACGGAGTAATCCCAGAATAGATCTCTACCAGCACCAACCTTGTCACTTTTTGGATTTTCTTTTGTTGCTTGTCTGGCCTCACACAGAGTGCTGGTTGAATTTAAACATGCCTCTGCACGGTGTCTCTCATTCATGCAACGGCTGGTTAGTCACATGTGGACTTCCATATTCTATACGTACCTTCCTGTGTTTTATTTCTTCTCTATCTCTGCCTTTCTTTTTAAATGGAAAAACAGAAGCTTTCAGAGCATGAGAAAGCTGTATGCAACAGTTGGCATATCTATGGTATGCCAGTCTCTCATTTTCTCTCACAGGAGAAAGAGGACGGCTGCCTCGCTGCACAGATTGCCTGGAAGCCCAGCCCAAAGGCCCTGTTAGCTGGGCTCTGCTGCGGAGCTGCTCTCTGGGATGGGGCTGCAGGAAAAGGGAGTTCTGGTCAGCTGATCGTTGTGAACCCCACTTCTCCATCTTCTTATCTCGCTTCTACTCTCACATCCATGTCTTAGGACACAGAGGGGATTAGCATTTTGGATCATTTTACAGAGGAGGAGCTTATTAAATACCTGGGACAATCTCTTGTAGTAGCTGCTGTGTGCTGGTGGACATGCAGTGCTTTTGTGGTCATGGTGATTGTTCTATCCTGAAAGGAGCTTGGATTTAAGAGGATGCAAAGAGGGCTCAAACTGATTAAATTCTCTTAAGCTTCAGGAGAGCAGCTCTCCACTCATATTCTGAAGACACTTGCTTCATTTATTTTGAAGACTGAACTAGCTGTACCTGCTAGATGCTGCTGCCCAGGGTAATCTGTGCCACCCTCCCAGCACATTCTCTGTCATATTCCAGGGGCAGTCTGCAGTGTTATCCTGTGCATCCATCTCTGTTCTCTCTTCCCTTGCCAAGAGATCTGTATGTCTCTTCTTTGCACTTAACTCTCATTCCCACTAAATCAGTGCCCCTTATAAGTCAAGCCATAGGCATCTGTGTATCTTGCACTGTTCCCTGCTGGTTCCCTGCTTTCAGCCAGAAATGATATGGTTCTTTACACAGATGCTTGGAGGCAGAAGGACAAACAGAAAAATACCAGTTTGAATGCATGGTATCTTATTTCTTATTATGGACTAATGGTCATCAATTAATTGTTCTGTTCCTGAGTCTTTTTTCAAGCTTTTTTTTGCTTAGGCTCTGCTTTTAAATTGAATTCTTTGGAACAATTGGCCAAATATGTAACGCTGTTAACTGTCTATGTCTGTCTTGTTTTGGTCTTTTCTTCTAAGGTATTGGTGCTTCTAGTCCTGATGTATGGAGCTGAAAGCTGATGATATTTATCACTGTTATATTTTTTTTTCTCTGTTTAAACATTTGGCCAAGCTATACATGTTAGTACTGTAGAGACCATGAGTTAACTAGCCTGTGAAGATAAACGTGCTGGTCTCCTACAAATGGCAGCAAATGTGGTCTCCTTCAGAGAGCATTCAGAGGGAGAAGACAATTTTTAGTGACTGAATTGACTTACCTCTCTATATGGTCAAGAAAGTTCAGGAAACTGTGTTTTCTAAAGCAGTGCTGGAGCCCTGTGACAGCTTATTCTTAAGCCCAAGCTTTCATCTGCACTGCTTATTCTCTTCACAGGCGCATCACCAGGTCTCATTATTAACACAGTTAAATGTGCTCTTGGAAAACTTGATTTAATTTCTGACTTTACTACCGAGATTCTAATGCCAAGTTGCTGAAAATGAAACCTTTTTGAAGTGTTCATTAACTGAATGTTTCTCATTTTCTGGATACTCAATTTGAGATGATATCTGATTTGCAGCAGTTCTATATGTTTAGAGCTGCAGCTGGAACTGAGTTTTCAGCATTTAAAGCACCATATAACGCTAAGCATGCTACAAAAAGAATGCTCTCATTTTCTAAATTGGATATCTCAAATTAATGAATAGTTTTATAACACAGAAACTTTCTAATCATTTTTTCAACAATCTATCCAGATAAAATGGAAGTATTGGGGCAATAAATTTGTCAAAAACGTATTCCTAAAGTGTACCTTAGAAAAGCTATGAATAGATTAATCGTATGCTCTCCAAGTAGAGCTTGAGTTTGGTGAAGCAAAGTGGGTTAAACTAAGCAGAGATGAAATGATCTTGTTCTCTAATAAGCATTCAATCAGGGAGTTGTTCAACTGTTTCTGAGTAACCCCCTGCGGAGACAAGCCATCAGAAATGGGCTGCACACTAAACAGCAAGAACAAAACATATTTTGAATAGCTGCTCATTAACTGAGGATCATACATCCCCTACACGAGTCGAGGCAAGGGTCCTGCAAAGCAAATTGTATTTGATCATGTAAGTGAAGGCGGTGGCACACTGTGCGACACCAGCGATTCAAATTAAGATTGAATAGGCAATTTTAATTTCGGCACTTCTCAATTTTTGACTATTTGACTTTGCATTCTCAATAACGTTCTTTTAACTTGGAATGTTGTGTGTAATATATATAAATGTTGTTTTTAAATAAAACTGGTTTGTCTCCAAGTCATGTCATCTTCCCGCTGCCTGCTGTTACCATTTCTAAAGGAGAAGCAGCTGGTGTGCTAAAAGAAGTTATGGACTTTGAAATCCTGCAAGGTTAGGCACTGTGTGGTTGGAGGGAGATATTTGCAGAAGATGCCATCTTTTCTGGCATGTTAAATTACTCCCACTGTTTTCCTCACTGTATTTAATGTTTCCCCACTGTATTTAATGGAGCAAAGTATAAACATTTGCCTTGAGGTGTTTTGTTGCTGTAGTCTGCAAATAACCCTAAGAGTAGCTTAGTGGTGCTCCACGGTTGGGGTTTCTTAGTGGCTTCTCTGTCCACTTCTTAAAAGGAAAGAGTTCTTCATAATAGGGAGCTGCAAGCTTGGCACTGGATCTGAGAGTCAAACTGAGCTCGACTGGCTCAGCTGTTACCAGCAGGAAAGGTTTTGCAATCCAAATTCAGTTAACTGCTCTGTTCACTGTGTTTAGACCAGAACAGGATCTAGTTCCCACTCTGATATGGCTCTGCAGGCTCCGTTGTGCTGAAGAAAGACAAAATACTCCAAACAGGTGATAAGCACACTAGTGAGCAGGTGCATGTTTGACCACCAGAGCAGAGCTAGTAAGGAACAATGTGTGTTTTTTGCTTATTTTCTTTGAAACAAATTAATTTTTAAAGCATCTCTTTAGTTATTATGGAAACTGTAGTCTTGTAGTTTTGTTTTGTGCATTCATCTTTACATAGAACATAAATGAGAACTGGCAAGTTTCACTTGCTGTTCCTCATAATATTGACACAAAAGAAAAGGCAATTTGTAGCTCCTTAAGGAGGAACACTAGATACATTACTGTAGTAAGGCATAAAAATAATTCTAGTTCTTTTAAGGGATTTCCCATGTAACTGTTAATGGGTGTTCATTGTGTGCTGTGGCCAAAGAGTTCATTCAGAATTGTTCCTAGGACTGGAATACAAACTGACCAGGAGAAACAGGGAGAATGTTTTGTGCAGCACACTGCATTAGCAGAAAGGTTTGTCTTCCTTTACTATGAGTTTCATCATGTGCACTAGCATATCAGGGAAATGTTACCAACTTTTAGACCAACTAAAAAACCAGCTTTTAGACCAAGATTATAGTGACATTGTTGAGACACTCTTTATTAGAATAGAACTCAGTGGCCACCATAGAACTTGGTTTGTAATGTGTATATATAATATGGAAGTGCTATATATATACTTTCAAAGGTATTCTTTGACCAATTCAGATGTTCCCTGCACTTATGCTGGAGGGAATGTTCTGCCTCTGGAGCTGGAATTCTGGAAGTCAGTATTAGATTGCTGCAGAAGACTCAGTGCTTAGCTTATACCCTGGGGCATAAATTGTAGCTGGAAAGATGAGAAAATATAGCTGCAGAGATGTGATTCGGAAACTCACAAATTGCATGTGTTACCTCGTTATGATATATGTGCATATATATCAGAAAGAAAATGACTCTGTGTAGGAAGAGATG
Organism: Centrocercus urophasianus; assembly: GCF_019232065.1. Lineage (NCBI taxonomy): Eukaryota > Metazoa > Chordata > Aves > Galliformes > Phasianidae > Centrocercus > Centrocercus urophasianus. The sequence goes on along the minus strand of NW_024884800.1, from coordinate 11,341,967 downwards.
GTACTCAGTGCTCTGGGTATTTAAAAGAATCGTGCATGTTTATAAATTACCAGGAAAGGTTTCTGAATCGGAACTGCGTGCTTCAGGTTCTGACAACGGCATTCAATCTCAGCAGTCCTTAACAATCTTTTTTCTGCTTTGGCTCAGTTCTAGGCACAAGTGGCTTCAGCGCTGAATTAGCCACTGCAGAAATAGTTTTGAGTTAGAGCTCTGAACAAGACTTTGGACACAGATTTAAAGTACCCAATGAGATCATGCTGCTGTTACTAGGTTCTGTTAGCAGTGCTGTGTTGATATTCAAGGTCATTGAAGATGCAATACAGTCTTACACCACATTTCTGTTGACTTTTGTTTAGGCAAGGGGTGCATTTTCATCTCTCTCTTGTGTGAATCATTAGTGTAGAGCAAATGACCTAACACTGAGTCTGTTCTCCCAGTGAAGATGCTCCTTGCTGTAAGAGGTTGCTCTAAGGAGAATCACTGTCTCTTTGCTCTATCCAGCTTCTTGTTTTCATGAAATGTGGTTTTCCTTAAGCCCTTCTGAAATTGAATTTAATTGGCCAATGGCTTCAGAAGTTCTTATCAGCATGACAGTGCTAGGTGGACATATGCAGATGATCACCAAAGGAACCCAGACTACAGAGTGCTGGGACTAAGCCTGGATTACTGCTGCAGCAGTGAGCCCTGTTTTAGTTCCACAGCATTATCTATCTCTCTGTGAAACGTGGTAAATGTGACCAGTTTTTGATTTGTTTCTATTTTCTTCTTTGTCTTCTTTTCCCAACAGTTGGTCTGAAGCTGTTCAGGTACGGAGCTTTAATATTATACCCATGTGCTAGATGTACCTCCTATCTACATAAGCCTTTGAATTTATGTGTGCATGTGTCTTGGTCTTTGTATTCACAGTTGTGTTTCCTATTCACGCTGGGAAGAAAAAGTAACTTGAAACCTGTGGTAATTTGTGAAATGTGCTGTTGGCTCATTTGTGCATCTATCACTTGTTAGATTTCACAAGCCCTAGTGTTTCTCCCCCTTATCAGATTTATTCTGAAGAGCTTTGTTCTTCCTGCTCCACACACCAGATGCTACTGTATTTTCTGGATGCCTGAACTCTCCACTCAAAGCCTGTCAATGTCTTTTGTATAGCTATTACTTGTAGCTTGAAACTGGTATTTGTGTAACGAGTTGCTCCATGGTATTATTTTTCTTTCTTTTAATTTTGCTAGTAGAAATTCCCAGTGCAGTTGCATTTGTGCTAGAACAGAATTTGTAGTGGTATAACTAATGTCGGATTTTGGTAACTGTCAGAGAATATGAGATGTGTGATGCATAAGCCCATGTGTCACCAAATCTGGCCTTTTTGTGGCATTTGTTTTCCTCAAGCAGGTAGTTCTGTTATATTATGCAAAGCACAATGTTACTGGTGCAGTTTCTTTCACTTTGGAGCTCTTAAACAGCGAGGGAGGCCTTAGGATGCCATGGTGTCTGCATTTTTAAACCTGAAAAATAAAAAAAAAGAATTCTATACTGGAGAGGTTTGCTGATTTTAATATTGCCAAGCTGCAAATTTCTACTGAAGATGAAATTAATACCAGCAAAAGGAGCCATTTGACTGCTGGGAAATTTGCTTGACAGCACCACAAAAGGACATACTGGCTGCTGTGAGTGTTGCCTCCCAAAAGGGTTTGAGGTGTAACTAATAGGTGGCAGTTAGTATGTGTTGCTTTGTTTGTAAGGATTTCTTCTACTGATAAGAATATATGGCAGTAGATTTAAGTAATAAGGTACAATTTACCCTGGCATAAAGCTTTTCCAAAGGCTTTGCCTATAAAAAGCCAGGGAGCTGTGGGTGCTGCATCCCTGGAGGTGCTCCATGCTGGGCTGGATGGTGCCCTGGGCAGCCTGATCTGATGGGGACTATCTGCACCCCCCATACAGTGGCTGGAACTGATTGGGCTTAAAATCCTTTCCAACCCAAGCCATTCTGTGATTCTATGATAACATACCTAGAGTAGACAAGTTTGGACACCTATTTTACAGAATATTTTTTGAAATAATAAGTGGCACTGAGAATTTTTACATTAAGCTGTAGTGTGCTGAGATGCAGATTCAGGACTTTGCAAGGAGAGCTCCAGCAAACAAATATCAATAGTTAAAAAAAAAAAACTATCAGAATGCCACTCATCAGAAGACTGCCTTCTTCTGTAGTGGTGAAAAGTTTCCTTAGAGCTAAGTCAGGCTTCATCACGACTTCATCACGATGGAGCCACGTAAGCTGGTATTTCACAGGCGCAGCCCATGTCTCAGCATCTGCAGAGAACCCAGAGCACATGATCCAGAAGTACACCTCTCTGAACTGAAATCAGCAGGCTTTCTGAGCAAAGAGGTACAAGCCTTTAAGCAGTTTAAACTGCTGCTTCCTACTGGCCTCCTTGGAATTAAATCACTTGACTCAGTAATTGGCATGTCCTCGCTGCCTGGAGCCTTAATACTTTTAATGATGTCCAAACAAATTAGCTATTAAACATGTTATGAAGCAGCTCAGTGGGATCTAACTTGAGTAAGCTGAGGATCAAAGCATGGAGCTGTAAAATGAGTCCTGAAGTGCTAATAACTTCTAATAACTTTTAAAGAGAGAGAATTAGATTGTGGGAAGAGCAGCTGTGTCCTATGCTGATGACTTGAAGAGCAACATGGTTGGGATGTAGTACTGTTTGTATTCTGACTCGAAAAACTAGTGGGAAAGCATGAAACTAGCATTTGGGGTTTTAGGAAGCTCCAGACTAAAGATGAAAGAAGCAGCAGGTGGGATGATCTGCTTTCTGTGCACCAGGGATGTGTGCTCAGCCCCCTGAGAGATGATTAAATGCATTTTGCTTTATTTAATTACTTCTTGCCCTCAAGATGCAGCACCAGGGGAATGAGATTGGTCTGTCCTGTCCTGAAGAGCAGGTGAACTCAGGCAAAACCATTGCCAGAAATGTGTTACTTACTTGAATGAGGGCTGTTTGACCTGCACAACTTGAATCCTTAACAGTATATGCAAAATGAGAATCCAGATGGTTCCCTTCTGTCATACATGCTTAGAAAGGAAGCCTCTTTCTGTATACTCGGTGGACTTGATACAGTGCTCAAGGCATGAGACACAAAACCTTCCTTTCCCTTCCCCTCCTGCTCAGAGCTATCTCAGAAACTGGCGTGGCTTTTCCCTTCCTGCCTTTATTCCTCTTCATCCGCTTTCTTGTCTTTGCTCCCTCTAGTGTTCCCATATCGGTGCTGTCTTGTTCTCCTGCTCCAGGCCAGGAGATTCAGTATTAGGCTCTCAGGTGTGTTTTCCCTGCACTCTGCGTAACGCAGAAATGACATCAGCCACCTGTCATACCCTTCAAAAAGAGAAAATAGCACTAAGCCTCTGCAGCCTTATTTCACCTCCTTATATCACCATAGCAGCATGCCAGTGCCAACCTTGAGGCCAACATAAAATTTATCAGATTTTCAGAAACAAGCCCGTATCCTTTTGGCAATTTCCAAGCATCTACTTCATTCGCAGTTTGTGGTTTGGGGATTGCTTTTGACATTTTCTTTCTAATTTGAGGAGCTGAGAAATTAGGAATATTATAGAGTATAACATTTCGGTTCGGAGCTACAATATCAGGTAACACTGCAACAGCATCCCAAATGTGCCAGTTCACCCCTTGACTTGCACTGGCTTTAGCAGCAAGAGCTGTCTTAGTGGTTAGAAATACCATCCTGCTTATTAGATGAAAATTAGAAAATATGAAAAGGATCTGAGATCTCTGTGTTCAGTGAATCACTACCGCAGAGAGAATGTATAATTAAGAGCAAGGGCTCTTCTTACACCACATTAAAAGATTTCCTACAGATTTTTGTTAACTGAAACTTAACTGCTTTATGTGCTGTAAAAATGTGTGATACTTTCATGTGTCCACACACATGAGAGTGCCTGCATACTTCTTTGTGCAAAACATATTTAAAAGATGAGAAAATAGATTGAGGTCTCCCTTTACATCAAGCAATCCAGATCTAGATTGTAGAGACTAAATTCTTTCAGATTCAGGGCTTCATAGTAGGTGTTTAAGAAATGAATTTGAAACATTTCAAAGAACTCTCTTTAAAAGCACATGCAGTCTTCATTCATCACTGAAAATGAACTGACATTCCTGATGATAAGAAAGAAGACTGTGGCTAAATAAGAGCAAAAATTGAGCTTCTGCCTTTTATTTTAGGAACGATCAATTCCTTAGCTGTGCTATGAAGATAAGCAAGACAAAGAAAAGAGTTTTAGTTACTGCAACTGTGTAGGCTATGAATCTATGGTAAATTATGGCAAATGTTTGAGTCAGACTGGTGTACAGTTCTTTCATTGTTACTAAATTTATTAAAAAAAAAAAAGATACAATCAAACATTTGGAAATAGGTCTGGCAAAAAACTGTTAGATGGCATGATATTAACTTCTTGTGAACTGCTCTGCGTCCTCATGCTGAATTCTGACATGCCCTTTGGTTGGCATCAGGTTTGTGACTATGGGGAGGAATCCCTCCGGGTGCTGGGTAGGTTTGGAGCTGGTTGGCAGAGGATGCAAATCCTCTACTTTTACAGGAAGAGTGAAGCAGAAGAGTTTCCATCGCAGATGCCCATTACACGGAGGGATGCTATCCCCTAGAGACAGGAATTTCTTCCTCAAGTTCCCAGGAGTGAGCGAATGGGTGAGTGACAGCTGAACAGCTGAAATCCATAGTAGCCATGTTCTGCCAGCTGCCACCTTCCTCCACGCGCCTTTTCAGCAAGCTATTTCCTGAGATCTGTGTCAGGAAGTTCTGCCACTCGCCTGCTCGCTCAGTTTTTGTTCTGCAGTGATGCAGTACCCCATCATGACCAAACAGATCATTCTCCAGGGATACTTGGATGCGTTACTTCTAGCTCAATGGAGTGACATTACTTCATGGTAGATATTTCTCGCACGCATTAAAAACAGAAGAAAACCAACGCTTTTGTAAAAGCACAAAATATTACCATACAGCATATGGCACCCCGAGATATGAGTAAACTTGCAACATCCACTTGTCAGTGGCTTCCTGTGGTAATAACTGTGTTGCTCTGGGATTTGTAGTGCAGAGAGGGAGTTGCTCTGGGGCACGGAAGGTGTTTTATAACCCACTTGTGGATATGTGGTATTTTGGGCATTTGGGAGCAGGTTCTGGAAAGGAGGCAGTGTGAACTGCACTGAGGACAGTGTTACAGGCCTGAGTGTGCAGCATGCATGGGTTTGTGCTGGGGCTGAAATAACTAGTGTTTTGCTGGTAATAGTCAGTGACCTCTCTGCTTCCCAATAGCTGGCTACAGAAAGAAGCACGTGGTGAAACGGCACCTGCTGAAGCACAGAATGGCAGTCATAATCCAGGAGTGTCTCATTATCTGATCAGCAGTAATGTGTGTTTTCCTCTCAGTGCTGCACCCTTGGAGAACACGGCTAAATACAAGGTGCCTGAAGAGTTCAGAGGGGCCATTTCCAGCAGTGCTAATGGTGCCAGCAAATTGACATTATTGAGATATGATTGAAGAATCCTGGTAACAGGAATGAAAGGCTTAGAAGTGCTGCTGCTCCTGTTCTAACCAATCACTGGCTGTGTTAATGACACCTTCAGTGAGATGTGCTGGTAGGAAATGAGTATCTTTTTTCAGCATATGCATTCCTAGATCACTTTTTCCAATGGGACCACAGGGGGTTGACACAAATTATGGTACTGCTAGCATAGCTGTCCTACATAATTTGTTGTTGCATAAAGTTATAATTAACGATTTTAACAAGTACCAAGGCAGGCACATTAGGAATCTGGACTACAGAGCCTCAGGTTCCATAATCAGGCACATCTGTTATAAACAGTTATATCTTTTAGATACGGCTTATTTAGCACGAGTGCTAAGCAAGGCTGGGTTTGACCCCTCACACAGAGATCTGAATGGGATTCAGTCTGCTTCAACAGCTGGCTGAGGGTTTTGTTGCTTGGACAGAGCATTGCCTGCACCAGCTTATCCATTGTAGAACATGATGGTGTTGGATACGGAGTCAAAGTTAGTGTTGTGTTGTAGCAGTAGTTGGTCAGAAGGGCAGTTGCTGGCTTTGTGACAGCATCTGTGAGGAAAGGTATATCCTCAGCTTCCTTACAGCACCTATAGGATGCCAGGAGCATGTGGAAAGAATAAGTCTGAACCAGTATAACTGGAAATCTAACTGGAAGCTGTGAGTGAGCGATGGCAGCCAGTGGATCCATCAGTCAAGCAGTTCCATCTAGAAAGGGGGACACCTTGCCCTTTATTCACTGATTTCTTGAAAAATATTTTCATTGCTCACTGAGATTAATTTTCTGAGCTCTGTGGATTTTTAGGATCACACCCAGAACAAACCTGTCAGGCCTGTTAATACACAGCTTGAGCTCTGGAAAATCTATAGGAGGTTGCAGGAAAGTACAGAAACAGTAATTAAAACAATATTTATATTTTCTGCTCTAATCCTATTAAAATAGCACCAAAGAAAGGAGATGCATACAGGGAAGCTGCATGATGTTAAATTTTATATTAACTTAATGTTTCCTGTTACAGGGTCTGCTAAATACCAGCTCTTCCCAGGAAAAGGGGAATCAGACTTGTTTAAAATTGTTTTATTCTTCTTTAAACAGAGGAAAATAACAATCCTATCAGTTTGGCATTATTTTCTAACATCTGAACTTTACTGGCCCACAGAGAAATAGAAGAAAGCACTATTGATTTGGAGTTGAGGACAACATTCTGTGAATTGTAACTCAGAAGGGGAATGGAGAGGAATAGGTTACTTACATTCAATGTACAGTCTTGGAGTTTGCAGAACTGGTGTCTTTCATCCCTAAGACAATTGAGCATAATATTCTCATTTATTAAGTCTTGTTGCTGCTGTTGCTAATTCATCTTGGAGTTGCTGAGCACAGATTGCTGTAATTAGTAGAAATTCTGAATGCTGATGTTCACAACAGCAAAATTTTTGCTCTTCAGAGCCCTTAAGTTTGATCCCGCATGAAAAACACCTTTCTGTAGTCAATAGGAGCATGGCCTTTGACACCTCTAGCTACAGATCTGCTGCAATCCCTGGAATTGGGTGAAGTGAGAACAGTACCTGGTTCCAGACAGAACGCTGTGGAGTCCATGCTGTGGGCCTTATGTTCTGCAAGCAGTGTAAGCCCCTAATACTCTCCATTGCCTTGCTGGGAGGGAATGAGACAGAAATGTCAAACAGTAGCAGGTTATTGCTCAGAGGAAGAGGAGGTAGAAGTTTGAGCTTGTGAAATGTTCCAAAGTTCCTTGGAAAAGTATTTCACCGTGTCTCATTGCAAACCGACCATTAGAAGGTTTACATCTTTATATCCACAGAGCAAATCAGTGCCACTGAAAGCAGCGGTTTCAGAGGAAGGAGAATCACTCCCTGAACAGTTTTCGATGTTAGCAGCAGCAAGACACAAACAATGCAGACACACTGAGAGGTAAGTTAGAAGCCTTTTGGTTCACCTACAAGCACTTTATTGTAGGGGAAAACCAGCACAGTGTCAAGATGTGACTTTCTTCAGAATTTGTTTACTCAAGGAGTGCAAAGCAGGAACTCGGCCCAGTAACATCAGCTGCACAGAACATTTTCATTTTTCACCTGTTCCCTTTTGTCAGATACAGTAACATACCATTCTCTGGTTCTTCCAATCTCTATGCAAAGCAATTTAGTGATCAGTGCATTAAAGTAGTGCTTCCTAGTGGAGCAGGGAGGCCTTAGGCAGCCCCACTGTTGTACTGACTTGGTGCAGATCGTTAGCTGTCCTGTAGTACCAGACCTTTTCTCTTGTACAGTTACCAGAGAAGGGCAGAAAGCACACCCAAGGGAGGCAAATACATTAACCTGAAAAGATCTCCTACCTGTCTCCTTTGTTATATAGCCTCTTTTTAAAGTAGGTGCCACCTAAGCCTTCAGGTGGATGGTTTGCAGTCATCTTAATGCTAGCAACAGTTACAGCAGAGGCTGGGCTGTTTCTGTGAGATACAATCCTTAGTGGACTAGACATGAAAGCGCTCTGATGTGTTTTAGGAGAAGTGGGGTAAATTAATGGAAGTATCCAAGGAGATACCTGGTTTCTTATGCATCAGTTCTTGGATGGATGACGAATCCGACTGGAAATGGTGCAGAATTGTGGTATACCCCAAACTCAGATCTGTTCATTAGATTTCTTTGGTGGCATGAAAACTATTTACTGCATCCCCTCAGCCTTACAAGCAGCAATTATCTGCCATCCACAGAAAGAACGTTAAATGGCAGCAGATGTTGAAAGGGCCAAATTTGTCAAGGTCAAATTTGTTGGTCACTGTTGCTGACATCTTTTACGCTCACAGACATGCTATAGGATCACACTACTAACGGATGCTTCTTCAAATAATCTATTTTCCCCATCCTCCTAACCTCCTGCTTTGCAGGAAAGACTTCTGTTATCAGGACCAACATCCTGTTTTTCCACAGATGGTTGCAGAGAGGAGACACCTGGCATTCTCTGGGTCTCTTTGCATTGCTCAGACGATATTAATTACAGCTCCAAGGGAAGCAGCCACCTGCTAACCTTTGCCTTGATGCTGTTTGCATTATGAATGGCATGGAACACAATTCTTTCTCCACAGACAAGCGGTTTACCCTGCTGAGTGTAATTCATTGCCATTTTCCAGGTTTCCAGATACTCCATTAGTGTTCATAAGGCTGGAGAAAGGGGCTCTCTGGCTGATCACAGCACAGGGTGAATGTCATGGCTTCTGACTGCTCTGTTGCTTTGCTCCCAGCCTGATGCGCTTGCCTTCACAAAGGTGTATCTGTAGCAGAGTACATGTACTGATCTACTCAGTGTGTTTTCCCCCTCCCTATTAGTGACATTAGACCACCCAAGGGCTTATTCTACTGAGTGCAAATCAAGTAAAAGCTTAACTCAGGTTATTTTCTCCTGAGAATCTAGATGTTTTCCCTTTCTCATTCCTCCATTATTTCTTAGGCTGATGGAAAATACAGTGACTCATTAATGTGCAAGACAGAGACTTTCTAATCACAATTATGGATCTGAGGGAGAGCTGTGTGCTTCAGAACAGACTTGAAAAGATCTGGAAATTGGTTGCCTGCTCAGGTTTCTTGCATAGGGCTGTGGGTCAGAAGTTGTTAATGTCTCCAGGCCAGTGGTGTCCTCTTGGAAGTCAGTAGCTGATCTCTCTTTGGTTCCCATAGGACTTAGGAGTTCATCTCAGTTATTCTCTTTTGTAACCAAAGAAAGGCTTTTGTTTTAAAGGGTCCCATGAAATGCTAGCTGCTGTGTTTGGTGTCTGGCCTCCCTTCAGTACCACAGCAATATCATCCCTCAGCTATTGGACAAAGGCGCTTTTGGGGGCTCAGTGCCTCAGTGCTGCTCTTTAGAACTTGCACAACTGCCTTTGTAGTCTCCTAACCCTCATGCCAGCTTCACTAAGAAAGTTGCTTCAGTTGTGAAATTACTTCCAATATTGGAAAAAAAAAGCAGTGTTTTCCTGGTGCTCTTAGCCTCTCTGAAGTGAAGGGACAGCTGTTCTGGAGTCATCTTTCTTCCTTCATTTTTCCTCTTTTGAAAAATACTATTCTATGCTCTCCCTGGTTCTGCTTTCTTTGGAAATAAGTCTTTGTGTTGGATTTGGGTGAAAGATTTCTGCTGAGGCTATTTTCCTGATGAGAGTGTTCACTCAGCTACACCAAACCACTTCACAGGAGCATCTGCTCTTACAAAACTTTGTAGCAAACAAACATTCAGATATTCAAGAACTCTTTGTGCTGTGGGCATCGGTATTTCTCACTGGCAAAGCTGAAGACTTGTTTTTTCATTTCTCGTGTCTGAACGTGGCACTTTTCAAAATGCTGGAATGAAATACTTCCACCCAGCGAAGTAATGCAGTCCTGTGATACCATCTCCTGATCACCATTTTGAATGCATTTGTTTCGTGAGAAATTTCAAGACTTCAGTTTTCTGTTCTGGTTTGGGGTAGAAGAAAGTTTGTGCAGCAAGTATTGGAAGTTCTGTCATTTCTCAGTTCTAGATTTTAAATATATCACATTTAAATAAAAAGAACAACAACAAATCTGGAGAAATGCATGTAAAACTCTTCATGCCCTTTCACCGTTACATCCCTGTCCTCCCATACACTCTTTTCCATCATCTTCCCTTGCTGTGCTTTAATTATAGATGCCCTGAGGCAGAGAGCTGCCAGTGTTTCTGTCAGTAAAGTGCCAAGCACATCTATGATGCTTTACAGATAATCAGAGTGAATGCATATGTTGTGAAATGTTTAAGGTTTTTTTCCTGTCTTTTAAAGGATTTATTTATATCCTACTGGGCAGGATTACATTTGGGTACCATCCTTCTTTCAGTCAGATGTCTAACATCCTTTTCCTCTATTGTTTTGCTGCTGGCAAATAAGAGACTAAGGCCCCTCTCCCATCTTCCCTCATCTAAGAATTTTATTTCAAACCCTATCAGTCCTATTCCCAGCAAAATAATCAGGATGATTTATACAAGTGAGTTTATATACTGAGTTATATAAGGCACAATCACCTCCAATATTCTTTAGCTACCTCTGCAGTCTTTGTGTTTACTGAACTTCAACTCATTACTGAACACAGTAGGACAAAACAAGGGGGACAGTGTTTAATAAGAGGCTACATAGCTGTTCCTGTCTCTACCTAGAACTCCTCAGAGCTGCACATCCAGCACCTTGCCAAGGGTAACTGTCTGACAGATCATCATCTGTGCTCATAGAAACCTGGTTTCCAAAGCCAAAGCACTTCACAGGTTGCCAGGTGCTGCTCCTACAAAATCCATCATCTCAACTTTCACTCATTTCCCAGAACAGGTTATTCCTCATAAAGAGCCAACAGACACACAGCGTTTGGGAGGCCAGCTTCTGCTTTCCACATTGCTAGCCTTCCTTTATGCTGTCTGCCAGAGTGTCTGCAGAAGTATGCACTCTCCCTCATGCAGTCCTATTAGTAGCGATGTTGACTCTGCTGGCAGCAGCATCAGTGGTGGTCCTTGCCCATCATGTTGCTAAAGATGTGTTATGCAGGCTCAACAGCTGAGATTTAAATTGCTTCTTGTCACTATTCACTTAAGTCTGAATGCAGATGTTGCTGTTTACCATAATGAGGTTTACCTTTTTCCTTATTCACTCTCTTCCATTTTGTGCCTTGTATAGTTTCTTTTGCACCGATGACACATTTCCACAGTGAAATGACATGTCATAGGGAAACAAATGGAAGCAAAGACTGGATGATCTCAAATCAACTGAGAAACCCAGTAATGATAAAAGCTTCCCACAATCTCAGAGCTTACGCATTTGTGTGTGTGGGTGGGCATATAAGAAAGGAAAAATATCTTTAGTTTTGAAGTCTCAGATCCTTTGCAACAAGATAATGATTTCAGGCTGAAAGCAGCATTTGACTGATCTTCTAATGGAATTCTTGGACAGAAAAGATCTATTCAGAGGGGTAGAAATTAGAGATAGCTGATAACAACACTGACTCCGTGTTATATTACACTGAAGCTAAGTCTTTGTGGACACAGTTCTTTTTCAGAATACTGAATGCCATTTTCTGGTTACAAATCTAAATGTAGTTCCAAATTCTCTCCATAAAAAGAGAAGAAACGTTTATTGACTTCCTCATTATTATTTTTTTTAACATTGCTCTGCATGAATTTGCCTTTCTTCATCTGTCAAGAGACTTTCTTGAAACTAGATAATTTATTCAGGATGAGGGGAATGGTTTTAAATGGAAGAGGGTAGATTTAGAGTAGACATCAGGAAGAAATTCTTTTCTATGAGGGTGAGGAGACACTGGAACAGGTTGCCCAGAGAGGCTGTGGATGCCCCCCTCCCTGGAAGCATTCAAGGCCAGGCTGGATGGAGCTTTGAGCAACCTGGTCTAGAGGGAGGTGTCCCTGCCTATAGCAGGGGTTTTGCAACTAGATCATCTTAAAGGTTCCTTCCAACACAAACCATTCTATGATTCTGTGATTCCTCTTTCCCCAATTAGGATTTGGGAATAAGTAGTTTTTCTTGAAAAGCTTTATTGGTTCAGCAGTTTCATATTAGTACAATTGTGCTACAAATTAAATTATACCTTAACTTACAGAAGGAACTTTAAACAGATTGTGATTCCCTTAGTTGTTGTCACAAGCGTTTCTGTGGATATTTCCAGACCTGCAAAGTTTGACTTTCCAGCTCAAAGTGACCCAGGATAGTGACATTAGGAAACCAAAGTAAGAAAAAAAAGTCCGTATGGAAATGAATGTTATTGATTGCTTTTATAAAAATAATTGATTAATCCCATGATGTGTCACCAGGAAGTCCATGCCTCCTTAACTGTTAGGCTACATAGCTATAAGTTGCCCAAAAGTCCAGCCTATTTAACCATGTGTGCACCACATGTGCTGCTGATCTGCAGTCTTTCTGTATGTCTCAGTATCCACAAGGGTTGATCTGAATTTAGTGCCATGCAGTGCTCCTCCCTGTGGTACACAGTGTCTGTAGGTGCTAAAGATTCAGTGGCCTGAGAGTTATTCTGTGCGAGAAAAGAGATGGCTCTGAAATCAGGCAGCAAAATTAAAAGACGTGGTGAAAGATGATGGTGATCACAGCAGAAAGCACCCAGTATCACTGCAGAACAGCCTTCTCCAGGGGGAGACACGTGGTGATTGTGCCTTGTTAAGCCTTAGATGTTACTCATCTTCATGTGCTGATCATTCCAAAACTGCCAAATTCCCAAGCATCTGTACTTCTGAAGCAATCTCCACTGCTGGAGACAGAATGCTTGAGACAAGCATCTGGACAAAATGCTGGAGACGAGCTGTGAGCACATCCAGTGAATCCTTTCCTATAGCTCTTTTTTCAGTTAGACATTTGCTTTCCCCAAGGTGAAGCTGACATATTTTCCAAGCAGAAGCCTTTCATAAACAAAGAGTTTTGACCCGTGGGACCCAAGACTATGAAATATTAATATGATGAACTTCTGAAAGTGACCGAGAACAAAGAAAAGTGTTGGACAAAGCATCTCTAGAAACCTCCTCTGTCATCCATCTTACTAATATTCTATCTTATGCCCTTCCTGAGAAACCTAAATCTTTCTGTGATATGATTTTTGCCAAAACTGTCATATGAGATTAGTGGAATTGCTGAATAATGTTATCAGAGTTGTGCTTGTTATGATTTATATCATGACAGCCTTCAAAATGTTGCGGTGTGCCAAAGGCCATTTAAGGCAGAATAAATGAGCTTAAATGAGAAGAGTGCCATTGAATGGTAACTCGGAAGTTTCACTCCAGATGTCCTGAAAGAGAGGAGTCATTCTGCTCCAGAAAATGGAAATTATGTGTCAGGCTAAGAATGTAAATGTTTGGGAATGCTACTTTGAACAAAAGAAAGGAGAAAAATTGAGCAGGTTTCTTTTTTTTGTGGAGGTGTCCAGTTTCACAGAAATTAAGGTCTTTCTCTTAAGAGTACCCAAGTTGTATTTGCAGTTTGCAAATTGTGCCAGGAGTTTGTATGGTTAGTGCATGCCTCAAGGATTTGAGATGTCAGCTGGGAAAGAAATTTGATACTGAAATTGCATTTTTGTTTTTGTTTCTCTTTCTGTAATCTTCTTTCTCATTAAATAATTAAGATCCTAGCCTTTTCCTTTTCCTTTGCTAGAATTAAATTGTATACTTTCACATTTAATCTGCTTGATGTTGAGCAAATTGAACTGAAGCTAGCAGACATAAAGCAGATTTGTTCTCCAGTGAAAATATACCTGTTTAGAACAGTAAATGGAGGAAATGCCTTGATGTGTATCTGCCATTTGAGTTGAACCTGACAACTGAATACGTTTCCTGCTCTTCAAGAGTGAATTTGAAGACTGGCATTAGCAGCTGTGGAGTGCTAGGAACAAGTCTCTGTCAGTGGAGATCAACAACTCGTAAGCAGGTATTGTTCAGTCGTCACAGTGAGCTGTAGAATTTCAAAGATAATTGTTAAGAATATGAAATTGATTAAAATTAATCATGTATTTCAGCAAAATATTTTGATGATACACAAACAGCGGTGCGGCCAACGAGGCCTTTATTTCCCATGCATGGTTTTCCATGCCTTATACAACTCTTCATAGTAGTTTTTCATTAAAACCCCAGTAATTAGATCCCACTTCACTAGGACTGTATGTTCTTCAAACAAGCTAGCAATAAACAGGACCTTCCTGCTGATTATTGTGTGACACGTTGCTAATGAAAGCATCCAGACAGAATAAAGGCTAGTAAGGGATTTCAGAGTCCTAGGATCTGGATGGGGTCTGTCTGCAACCTCATTACAGTGGCAGCAAGTGGAGGGAGAAATTCTTTCCCCCTTTTTATGCCATGTCTTCCTAAACTTGAAAAATTTCTGAGCAAAGGTGTGTCCCCAAGGAAAGAAATATATAGGTGTTGTAATTTCAGTGGGATAAAAAAATTAATTCGGTGTATTTGTGTGCTAACACAGAAGAAGAAATCTGTACTGCTGAATGTGATGCAGTTTCAAAGGCAATGGAAGCTGGAAGATGCAAGTTAAGACCTCGAACTACAAAAATAGCTGTAGAAGCAAATACGTAATGTGACATTACACAAAAGGATTAGTGGGAGTGAGAGTAATGTTAAACTTTGCTCTTTAATAGGCAGTGTGAGACACAGTCATGCTCAAAAGAACCAGATTCAGATATAATCACTGCATCTTCATCTAACTGACAGACCCCATGCTTATAGTTGAGCAGAATGGCTCACCTTTGAGTAGAGAAAAATTGCATTCATCAGGTTTGCAGTCAGAGCACAGAACTGGATAAGTATCTTTGAAAAATGCCCTTACAGCTTGAAGACACTGAGAAAAGCTGCGGTGACCTACTGATAATATTAGCTGAGAGCAACTACCAGCAATTTCTTTCCTTATGTAAAGAGGAAAACACGGGTATTTGAACAATGATCTCGGGAGGTAAGAGATGAGAACTTTCAGGCTGTACAGAGGCAAGCCAAGCAAGGAATCAGCTGTCATTCCTGAAGGCAGGACACGGTGGGGTGACATTCAGCTGCCTCATCAAACGGAGGAGTACCTCACCACACAGCTGGAAATTGTTCATTCAGCAGCTAACCCACTGGCTGCCTTTGATTAGACGAGGATTGTCCCATAGAAACAGCACTGCCCTCCTGCTAATTATTTCAGGGAAATTACACTCAACAGATCGTTGGAGAGAAGGGGCTTCGTGGTGTAAATGCATGGCAGTAACAGGCATCCCTCATCTGAGCAGATGGAGAACTTGTACTGATGGCTGGAAGCACAGAAACAGCCACTCAGGAGATTCAGACTACATCCCAAAGGGACAAGGCTGACTCAGACACACTGGCTGTCATATTGCAACAGCTTACAAGTAAGGGCAGGGAAGCAAGAGCTTGTTAACTGTTATTCTCCTTTGACCAGAAAGTAGGGATCTGCCCCTTCTGCAGAATCCCCCTTCCTCCTTGTCCAGTATGAATTTCCATCTGTGTTTTATTTGGAGACAGAAGCTACAGACAAAATATTCAGACCTGTGTCCTCAGAGTAGTGCAGTGTGTGTGAACACACAGCACGTTTCTGCAAGTTAAATTTGTTTCTAATTCTGTATTTGAAAATGAGCTTAAATGCTAGTGGTGATGTAATGTTCATTTACATTTAGATTCTGTTTCTATTTATTTTAATTCCTATTAGCTGGATCTAGATTCTAACAATGTGGGTTTTTTAATCCATCCAGGCTCTCTTTGACATGAACAGCTCATTTTTTTCTTATAGGCTGCCAAATTTCATGCCTTATTGATTCAATAAAGGAAAAAGAATGACAGGTAGAAGGGGAAATGGATGTTTCCTGCCCAAGGGGAGATTTACAAATTTCATATGAACTGTTCCTGTAGGAAATGCTTTCTCTGATTGCCACAAAAATGGCTGTGGAAGGAAGGAGGTTAGAGGGTATGGTTCACTTCAGATTTGTCCATGATATGCATAGCTGAAGCACTTTGGTTTTAAGATAACTCCTGTGCCATATTCCATAAACATGAACTGCCTGTATGTGAGATGGCTTAAAAATAACTGGAAATCTCTCATCTGCAGCCTGTCTCTTTGCAGTTCTTTGCTCTTGATGCTGCTGAGTGCTCAGACACTCCAGAGAACAATGCTGGAGGTAGGAGCTACCAAAGAACACTGCAAATAGTTATGCCCTCTTCTACAAACAGGCACACTGTTTGAACCTGCATTTAGCAGGAGTTCAAGCAGTTTCTCAGTCCCTTAATGGCCACAAAGCATAAAGCAAGGACAGAGGAGCCGGGGCATAAATTATCAGATGGCACATGGAAATCCTGACTCAGAAAAGCATGCTAGGGGATCAAGGCAAGGCCCAAAGTGCTTCTGAGCACTGGGTTCATTTATTCACCAGGAGGATCAGGGAGATTTATCTTCAGACGAAGCAGAAGTAATAACATGGTCATCAGCAAGATTTCTCCAAGCACTTAGTCCCATAAATATCCGCTGGGATGGCAGAGTTCCCTAATGGGATGGTGTTGAAAGAGTTGCCAGAATAATTAGTTTTCTATTAGGATACACAAGACATTTGATGCCTTTAAAAACTGTTGTTTTAGTCTCTCCACAGGCACAAATACAGTGGTTATTCTGGATTTGCCTACTTACACTTTTCTTCAGAGCAGAGAGGTTTACAAGAGCTCTATTTTTAATTTAAGATCCTGAGATAATTACATGACTTCAGTAGGCAAGAGACTCATTGTACTGTGACTCAATCCAGGCAGGCATGCAAGTAAGAGACTAGACAAGGCACAGCTAATAAGAAAGCTCTTATTTGTACACAAAAAGTCACATTAAACTCGTATTAAAAAGGCTGGAAATTGAAGAACTTGGCAATCAGAAAACAGCAGAATGGAGGTTGATTCTACAAATGTTAATTAGCCCTTTTGCCTATTTATATTATTATATACCCCTTAATTACCTGATCAGATCTTTTTCCAGAGGACTTCTGTCTTGAGGTTAGATATCACTGCCAGCTTTTTCTATCATTAGCTTATTTTTTAATGGGGAACATGAACTGAATGTGGCAATTGCTTTCCATTAATTTTCCTGTTTTCTGGTAATCTGTTCTTATAGTACAAGGCTGCAGGGAATCCCAGAGAGCACACCCCACACAAAGAACCCTATCCTACAGCTGTCCACAAGTCTGGCAGAGAAGGTACGACTTTCTGTAATTGATTTGTGATATTCTGTGATACTAGTAGTCTCAGAAACATTGATCTCAAGGAACCAGCTTTCCCTATAGTAACGAAAGTTGCTGTGCAATTACTTCTGTGCTTGGGCATTTCCAGTCTTTCAGACATAATGAGCATATTTACCAATGGTGTAAATGAAGTAGCTCCTACAAACCTCGGAAATTTATGTACCAAGATGAAATTTGATCCTTTTGATAGATTCAGTCACATTCACAGACAGGAATTGATCAAATCCTGAAAGACAGTTTTGCTTGTAGCTTTTATTTCCTCACAAATTTTTTTGCTCACAATTGAGCATGTCTCAACCTACCTGCCTCTTTTATTTTCCACTTTCCTCTTTTGCTCCTCTCTCTCCACTGGAATTAATGAACTCATGGGGGAAGAAAATATACCTTGTGTAACAAGCTTCCTTATCACAAATCCCTCCGTATCCACTGTGCATGCTGCTCAGATGAGCACGTGAACAGGACAGCCACAAACACTGAGACCCACGGTTTGAGATGTGAGTGGGAGTTTTGTTCACTACATACTGGTCTGAGACTGGCCACGTACTTCCTTGTGCTTCTCAGTAGACAATGAGTCCTGCAAATAGCTGATACCCTGTCCTGCTTTTTGTGTCACATATACCAGTCTTGAGCTGGAGCGGAGGGCAGACACGGAGCCAGACATCATCCTTCACAGAGCTGGCAGCCTTCCTCCCTCCTGGTCTCAGCCCTCTTGCTGTTGTTGGACAGCATGGCTCCCTGCTGAGGGGTAGGTGCAGAAGTCAAAAGCAATGTTTCTTCCAAGGATTGTCTTCTTTTTCTCTGCTTCCAACACCAGCTTGAGAAAATCAGCTGTCTCCCTTTGATTCTTACAGACATCCTGCCTGAAGGAACCTTGTCTTTCATTTGATGATCATTTTTGCAAAGAAAAGGACTGGATTGTGTCTTTGCCGAACGCAGACAGAGCAACAAGCATACATAAGAGGAAAGGCCATGTGTGTGAACTAAAAAGGCCAACAGCAAACAAGGGCATCTAATTTACAGAAGAGTCCCCAGGACTGATTCTCTTCTCTTTCCCAGCCCTGCATTTTGTAGGATGGGGCCCTCTGTTTTAGCCTGATAATGAGTCCAGAATGTAGTGCTAGCACTGCCAGACAACAGACCTTAAAGTTCT
Organism: Centrocercus urophasianus; assembly: GCF_019232065.1. Lineage (NCBI taxonomy): Eukaryota > Metazoa > Chordata > Aves > Galliformes > Phasianidae > Centrocercus > Centrocercus urophasianus. The sequence continues at coordinate 11,323,424 of NW_024884800.1, read as the reverse complement.
GTCAGTCTTTTAGCAGACACAACAGACTTCCAGCCCTTTTGCCTGAAGCTTTGATTAAACTCTTACTAAAGTTTCCCTTTGTTGAGATATTCCCTTTCAGGCAAAGGTGAAGAGTAGGGAGAAAAACAGCCCACGTCTGAGCATGTCGGCTCCCATCCCTGTGCCTAATAATGCCATAGAGATCTAAGCCACTTGTTTCCTCTCCCTGCTCCATGTCTTGTCTGGCTGGTCATGTGGCTTATGAAGTGCCTTGCTTAGAGAGGGCACTGACTGAGATGATTGACAGCTTTTCTGTATCAGAAGACCAAACTGCTCAGTCCACCGCAGGGAACTTTAAAGCCTTTGGAAAGAGCAGAATCTCCACTGCTTGCAGGAGGCCATTAGTGGTTGTCTGCTTTTGAATCTACGTTTAGGATGTGCCCTTAGGATCCCAGATTACCTTATCAGAGATGTTAAAAGGAGTTAGCAAGAAATTCTTGCTGTTTGATTCTCATCTGACCACAGGAGCAAACAAATAAATAAATAAAAATAGATGTAGATAGAGGGGAAAATACCACCACATAAAGGGCTCTAACATGCATTAATAGATACTAGATGGCAATATGTTAATAACAGAGTGTCAGTGTTTATCAGGCACTATGTGGTGGATGAAAAATGAGATCACGGTGCTGATAGTGAGTTCAAGAGACATGTTCTAAATTGGCTGCAGATTGTAATTAGCTTTTTCTCTTGCCCTGGTTTTTTTATCTTTCCTCCTCCCATTCTGATATGCCACTCACACATCTGCTGCTGCCAGGATTCAGGGGTGAAGCAGAGCCATTTCTGATCTTTCACCATGACTAGTCATTCCCGAATCTCGTTAACGTTGTCAGATCTTATCAGAAATGTGACACAGATGTCTGCATCAGCCCTCTGCCTGTCTGTGTCTGCTGCCACACAGAAATGTGGGGACAGAAGGCTGTGGCACCTCTGCCTGTTATCTTTGGCTAGCAAAAGTCATGGCAGAAAAGGCGTGTTAAACTTTTCCCGTGTATAATTCTTGCAGAACTTACATGGTGCTCTAACATAATAGAAAGAGGAAAGGTAACTTTTTAATTTATTTGCAATTGAAGGTTTCTTCTTGCAGGTAGCCATCAGTGTAAGATGCAATTGCTGCTCCATTGCAATATGCTGTAGCTTAACATGGATGGAGTGCTGCTTGGCTGCAGTCACAATGCAGTGAGAATGCTGCTACCATTTAATCCTAATTACCTTATGTGGTGTTACTACATCACGTTAGCCTCATTGAACTGTGTAACTATACCAATAACCCAGATTGCAGCTTACTTAGTGCTAAATTCTCTTCTTGCTACCCTGTAAAGGAGTAGTTCCACTGAGCTCTGCAGAAGGATTAGGCTTTGTAGGTGAGGCAAAAACTGGGTTCACAGCTAAGTCTCTGCTTGCTTTTATTCTTTTTTTTTCTTTTCCACCTAAGTCTGCTTCTCTTCAAACTAATCCAAGACCCTTAGTATTAATTCTGAAGTGTATAAGGAGTTTCAGCAATAGCATCTGGGCTTACGAGTCTCAGCTACCCATCACTGTGCTTACAAGATGAGATAGTTCTCACTTCTTACCTCCTGTCCATGTGTCTGGATGTTTTAATGACCCAGGAGAGATACTGGAATGTATTTGGATGAGGAAAGAAGATAAAGATACAAAAGGAAGGTTGGAAATGTGTATGCAAGAGCCTCCGTGATAGCTTATTCCTCTATCTGCACAGTAGAGCATTAAGTAAGACTTCCAATCTCCTGGAAGTCTAGCTGCAGCAGGCTCCTTTTAAAAAAATCTTAGTATTTCACTGACCACGTTAGGGCAATGTTTCAGACCTGAGAGAGGTTCCCAGATACTTGTGGAGAAATCTAGTAATTAAAATATAGAGTTTAATCAGAAGGCAGAGAAAAACATGAAATTTGGAATTCATGCAGGCTGCAACTTCCCAAACATGATGAATTGCTGGTACTTGTTCTGGAAGAAAGAAACCTTGTTCATACTGCTTTAGTCCTAGTGTCAGTCAGTGAAAAACACTGATTTTCCTGCAGTTCCCTACTATGACTGTGGATGTTTTGAGGGGAGGGCAGAAGCAGAGGAGATGCTCTGTGCTGAAACACATAATGAAAGCGTTGAGGATGAACAGTCACAGAGGTTCTCCAAAACTTCGCTTCTACCTCTGAAAACAGTGATAACATAATTATACCTTGACAGCTTATCTAAATATAAGGAAGCAGATACCAGTGATTGAAATGTCTGCACAGAGCAAAGCGAGCCTGAGAGATTTTACAGGTTTGAGGAGTGTAAGCATATATCAGTGCCCTGGCTGAGCAACCTTGGGATGCTGTGCTTGGGAAAGGAGAAAGATTACTCACTATTAGCTGTGAAGTTTATTGCAAGGGATAAGGTAGCTGAGGAAGGGAAGAGGTGTGTAAAGTGGTAGGGGTGCCACCTCTTAACCAAGCATATGAAATAACTGATTTCTCCTTAAGCAATACTGTGCAGAGAGGCTGTCTGCCTCCATTTTCTTCTTAACGTCTCACTTCTTATTATTCATGTTGTCTCTTTGTCAGTGGCAGGAACACACTGCAGTGCAAGAACGTGTTCTGTCTACCCATGGTGCATGGCACTGTTAGCTAAGAAATGAGATGCTCAGAGAGGCATACTAAAATACAGGAGGATTTTGATGAGCATTAAATTTTTTTTAGAGGACAGCAAGCTTGCATACACCAGGTCTCTTCTCCTTGAATAGAAAGCAAAATATCAATCTTTCGTTTAAAAAAGGATTTAAATTGTGAGACAAATGAACATGAATGCCTCCCTCCCTTTTATTTTAGGAAAAAAGACTGACTAGGAAGCTAATTAAGTGGTTAGTTAACTTTATGCATATAAGTAGGTTCATTTGATTTTAGGTTAAGTTGCTGCAGCTTCCTATTTGAAAGCATGAGCAGAAAGGCAGGCAACTGAATCTCCATAAAAATGCTATTAATCTTGAGAAGACCTTGAATGACTCCTGCATTCCCCAATGGGGCCTTTCCTGCTATTTTCTTTAGAGAGTCTCAATTCTGCTTTGCACTTTTGCTTGTGTGCCAGTAAAAATACAGTAATTTGAGAAGAACCATGAACCTTCCTTGAAATAATAATCTGCAGCTCCTGTTGAATAGAAATAGAGCTGGGAAGCATGTTATGAATGTGATCTTAGCTTAGCAGTGCTGCAGGTGTATGGACAGTACCAGCCAGTAGCTTAAATGATATGCCTGTCAGATTTCTTTAATGCATGCTAGATAAATTTTGGAAAAATGATCCGTCATATGAGATTGCTGTAGTTCTGCAGTAAAGTCTTGCAGTGTCCTTCATCACTAGCAGCACGGTCTTTTTGTGCAGGAAGACATAACCTTGTGCTTATTCATAATAAAGAAGAGAAGAACCTTTTTGTGTGTTCACTTAGATTCATATCAGGGACAACTGGTCAATCTATACTATGTAGATTGCTCCAAAAGTAATGCCTCCTATTTATTTCCATGGAAACTACAACAGATACAAAGGGCACAACAACTATTTGACAGAGCAAATCCTCAGTTTTCACAGTCACCACCATTAGCTGTGCATTTTCACCAGTAATGAATAAGAGCCACTGTTTCACAGTGTTTCACCACCCACCACCTCACTGTGCTCACATCCATTGTTGGTGTCCATAAACGTTCAGCACACGTCCATGAACATCAATGGGTGCCATTTTTTTTCACATGGAGGAACTGAATGACAAACACCTTTGCTTCAAACACACTTCCACGTCAGGCACCATTTTGCCAGACTGCCCCTCTGCTGCTGTCTGTTGCATGGCAGCAAAATGTATCAAAATATTGTCAGGAAGGTTTAACCTCTGCTGCCATACCAGCAACATCCACCTCTAACATCATGGGCCAACATCATAAAATAAGAGGCATTGCTTTTGGAGCAGCCCTTGTGTATTTTGGATGTGAGCTTGGGTCAGCAGGGCCTTCCTGTCTGTGTGGATGCAGGCTGAGCACTCTGGTGAGCCCGACCTCATCTGCCCTACAGTGGTGTCACAGAGCTCAGGCCATGGGGTAAGGAAGCATGGGGGCTACAACAGAGTTTTAGGATTTTCAAACAAAATGCAAAATGCTTTAGATTTGCATCCAGTCAGGTTGAGCAAATCGCTCAGCTCTCTTTCGTGTCCTGTCTTGCACAATTCAGGCTTTCTGGGCACAGATACCCAGAATGTTGTGCCGATCTTGTAGGACTTGTCACTCTGAGATGTCACTCACTTGTGGCTGTGTGGGTGGCTGCTTGTGTAGGGCAGGCAGAGAGACTGTGGAGCCACAGGTGTGAATCCAACGATCTGTAATCAGCAAAGCAGAAAAGTTAGCAGAAGGCAGACACTGAGCCAGAAGTAGCAACAATGCAAAAATATATTCAGAGAGAGCGACAGCAAAGGGAGAGGCAGAAAGAAGATGAGGGAGGCGTTGGATGGAAGTGAAGGTAGCAGTGGTGATGGCTCCTCCTGGTGTGCTCAGCAGGACCAGCCATGGACGTACCTTCACCTCTGTCCCATGACCATGAACAAAGATGCCACTGACGTTACCAATTCATTGAGCTTTCAGGAGGATTTAGGACGGACACTCATTCCCACAAGCCCCCTCCTGTACTGTCTGTTGCTGGCAATGGGTGAGCTGCTAGTCATTTGTTTGGTTCAGCTGTTTTGCCTGCTGGTTAGGATTAGTAGAGGTTTTCTGTTTTTTAAAGAAATGCAGCTGTTGTTTTGGTGGCAGTAAAAAGGTAAGGTTCCATTACAGTGCCTGAAATGTAATCTCCTGTTTAGTTTTAATCCTGGGCTGTGTCGTAACGTGGGATGGCAAAGACTGAAGAAGAGGGCGATATGCTAACTTTATGAACAGCTGTATCATTACCTGCATAGTGTTCTCTGTTTCCAAGCGCTGTCTAAACCTATGTGTGTTTAATTTATTGTATTTCTTTGAGTACACTTCATACCGTTTGTGTGACTGAAGCTGTCTCTGGGAACTGTACTGAAGGAATCAGGCAGCCTTCTCCTCCCTGTCCCCTTTTCTCAAGGTTTTGTTACAGTCAGTTGGGAGCAGTTGAGAAGTTGTACCTCCCTGGGGAAAGCCTGTTGCAGTAAGGCTGTGTTTTTTTGTTCTTTATACTCATATCCTTTATTGTAGGAGTTGCAAGGTGCCAGGCTCTCAAGTGTCAAATGGCCAGTGTTAGAGATGGGCACAGCAGTTCAGCCACATGTCTGCCTGGGCTTTTTGGGTAATCCTGCAGGCTAGAACAGGCTGGTAGAGAAGGTTGGCCAGTGAAATCACTCCTGCACTGGTACAGGTGGTACATTATTTATTACACATTTAGGAAAACAGGCCAAGTTTACCAGTCCACACGAGGCCAGTAGCACTGGTGGTTGACAGGTAGCAATCTTGATTCCTTGCAGCAGCCATCTTTACTGGGAGGAGCTGATGCTGTCAGGTTGATGTTGATGTCAAAATGCTGATGTTTCAGAAAGTGCAGGTGGTCAGGTGGCACGAATTTAAGGGTATTTTAAGTCCAGGGCTTTGGCCTCTTGTCAAAGTGTGCTGATACATTGCACTGTCCTCACACACAGCTTCATTTTTAATATATATTTCTCATTTCATTGCCTCTTTCAGGCTGCTACATGTAGGCTGCAGGTGTCTGCCCTCTATGAAGTGAATGGAAAGCAGAGGATGCAGGCTGGGGTCTGGATGGTGATGTGCTGCTGCTCCAGGTAAGAACAACATGTGTGTGGCTGCCATGGGTCTGAGCCCAGGCAGGAGGAGCAGCTTGAGCCTGCAGAGAGCTCAAGGGAGCAGGGCAATGGGCTGGAGGGCTGGCAGTGGTCTGTACTGCCTGCTGAGAAGGAAATTCATCTGCAAAGTGAGTTTTGATCTCAGCAGAGATGTTTCTGCTGGGACCCTGGGAATGATGGCAAGGTGATTATGGGGTAGATGTACATATAAATGTAATCAGTGGCACTCCGTGGCTTTAAATTATGTAACCTTATGAGTGTGCATGTACATGGCGAGGAGGAAATGAGAAAATACTGAATTTTCTAGAAACAGTTGTATGCAATTGCAACTTACTGTTATTTGAAGCTTAATTTATCTCCAGTATTTGCTGGCACAGAAATCTCAAGAAACACAACTTCTCGTTCAGCATATCAGTGTTTTCAGGATCGTGGATGAGTGGCACTGATATCAATTGCACATTCCTGAATTAAAATGTTCTTATTTACTAAACTCCTTGCTCATTATAGTCCTGAGCTACTGGAGAGTTTGAAGCTCATCTGTTTGTCAAACGTGTTTTATGAGTCAATTCCTCTGTCAGCATTACCGTGGATTTGTATCCACTGCTAACAGCCCAGGAACCACCATTTTACTCAGAAATGGATCCTTTGACTTGCCTGTGCTCTCAAAGATTATACAAATAAACAAAAACTTGAGCTGTTATACTAGGAACAGAAGTCCAGTGTCACCCTTGTGTTAACAACCAGCATTACTGACTTACATTCCTTACAGATGGATGCTCATTATGAAATGTGTTGCTTTGCTTTGTTGCATTTGTTTTAGTTAACAACTGTTAACATACTGAACAACCTGACTGTTTTCAAACTGACTACCACTCAGGACCCAGAACAATTTACCTTCTTAAATGAAGGCAAGAAGTTACTCTTCCTAGAATCTCTCCAAGATTTTTGATAAGTCTCCCATGGTGAAGTGGGATGAAAAGTCAGATATCATTAAAACTTCAGCAGAGCAGAAGTCTGCAGAAAAAGACTCATTTGGTGTTCTAGTTTTTATAAGCCTTGCTTTAGCAGTGTGTTTACGTGTGGGCTTAATTTTCTATTTCTTTGAGTCCAGTCATATGCTTAGGCTTTCACTGAGTCATGCATTGATGAGATTTCTGGGAGTCTGGTCTTGGAATGTCAGGAGAATAAACTTGAAAAATGGAGAAATACAACATGTTTTCCAAGACTGCAATAAGGTTGTGAACCTGTGTCTCTGTCTCCTCTACACTGAGCAATAAACGATGGAAGAATCTGTCTCTTACGAAGTGATGGCCCTGTAGAAATGAAACTGCACTGAGAAAGGCACACATAGTGCTCATCCAGGATGCTTGAGATTTGCAGGGCGGCTGGTTGCAACATCTGGAAATGGATATCTTGTTCAGCCCTTTGTGAACTGGTGCTGCCTGCAATTACTCACCTGCAAGATAAACAAAGGAATCAAACTTTTTTTGCTGTCATTTTTAATAGTTTCTTTTCCAGAACCTCTCCTGCCCCTTTCCATAATCTCAGGTCTCCCTTCCTCTTATGTAAAATAACAGCTGTGTTGCAGAGCAGCAAACTTGTCTGCAGATTTTGGATGCTTTTTGATCCCCTCTGTCAATGTCGACTGGGATTTTGTTCCCATTTTAATCCCATGGCTGTGTTTGGCAGTTTGTAAATCACACACGCGCGTCACTGGGAAGGAGTGGATTGCTTCTATCTTAATCTGCAGCCTCTTGCTTTTATGACTCCTTTGTATCATCAGTCTTTATTTCCATCACAAGGAAAAAATGTCCTCCTCCAGCAGTGCTTCTGGATGAATGTGTTTTATTCTCAGCAGGATCAGAGGAATGCGATTTACAAGGGTTCTGGGCACTCGGAACGCACAAGCATTGGTACTTCTGAAACATGCCTTTTCTATGATGGATGGGGCATATTATCTAAATGCTAATAAATACTGAGCCACAAATTGGCTCCATTTTTCTTCATTCCTTCACTGCCTGTGGTTGCTGAATGATGCTAAATCCAGCCTCAGACACATTGCGATACTAATTAGTTCCGATTTCTTTCTTTGTTCTTTCTGATAGGGCAATATGGATGTGCTGCCTCTGGGCGTATTTATGTTCCAGCCTCCCTGGCTCATCTCCACAAAGAGTGCATACAGTTGGTGTGAGAGGGACAGGGAATGAAGGTGGTATAAATCTCATCTGGCACAGAACTCTCGGGAATCATTTAAAAGGGTCAGCTGGATTATGTCTCTCAATAAACTCTATGGGACTTTCCCATAAGGCTGAGGCTCTTTCATCACACACAGATGATACCATGAACTCTGGCAGATGAATACTTGCCACAGCATTTTCTGTGGCAACTCTCAATTGTTCTCTGTAACCTTCTAGATTTTAGATTCTTAAAAATAAGCTGATGAGTACTGGCTTCATCGCTTCTATGTTTGTGGAGTGCACTTACGATTCTTTGTATTGAAGATATTCTCAGTAAGAGCACCTGGGTTTTTTTTGGCCAGAAGACAAATAAACAAACCACTTTGCATTGATGTTATATATGCATCCTGGAAATCTTGCATGTTGTTCCAAATTAAATTAAAATATAACATGAAATTGTCTCATAGGCAGCCCCTCAGAAGTTCCTCTGACATCTTCTCTGAACTTGTGGTTCCAGTGCTGATTTTGTAGCAGCAGAATATTTGGAATAACCTGGCACTGCAGTACTGGGAAATAATCTGTCCTTTCTTAAAGACTGGGTTGTTAAAGATTGAGAGTCTTTCTGGCCCTCTGTGAGATCACTAGCAATTTTCCATCTCAGAGAATTCAGATGTTTGCCCAGTAATTGTGGAAACACTTTTCAATTCAGTGTAATGGGAATAGCCTTTCAGAAGCAGAGGCAAAATGAACAAATACATATTTAAAATATCTGTGGCTGTCATACATTTATTCTGCGAAATATAGCAGCAAGCTTTTCCTTCAGGTGGGCTTTGGTCTTCTACCAAAAGACTCCGGAAACTGAATGTATTGAACGTGGCCAACAGAGGTCATGGGTGATTCGACAGCAGTGCACACAAGGAGACAAAACTTGATTCACTCTTCAGTGTGGCAGACAAAAGCCTGCAACAAGCTGATTTGAAGCAAGGCTGGAAGTGGATTTTTGTTTTTAATTATGCCAGTGATTAATTACAGGAAACCTTGTCCAGGCATTGCAATTACTTCATACGACCATTGTTTTTGGTTGGGCTTGCCCTCTATTCTGTAACTCAGACGAGGGGTTGTATCAAGGATGTAGGTTATGGTCTTTGTTATAAAGGAAATGAAACAATTCAAATGGTTTGTCCTCTAGGGTGGAAAAAAAAAAGTTGTATGCATTTATCCTGGGGAGTGGATGATGGATATTCTATAAGTGAAATGTAAAATGCTGGGGGGCGGGAGGAAAGACCAGTGGTCACGCTGTAGTGCCCTACCATCTCCTGTGGTCCTTGTCTGAAATACGCTTTTAATTTAGTATTTCTCTAATTTATAGAATAGATAAGGGAGGAGATTTCATGCTTTTCTCAATTTAGGCATTTTGATAGCTTAAGAGAGTTTGTCAGTACTGTTCTAATTGTACAGTCTGGCTGTAGTCCCTTGCAAAACCGTCTCTGAACGGAGATGCAGGCCCACATGGCATGCATCTGCTAGCTGTGTTTCTGTTACTTCTGTTCTCTGTGTTTATTTGTTTAGAACTACTTCTGGGCTCACCTGGTGTCACTGATTTCTGTAGGATGAGGCACAACTCCGAGTGTCTGGCTTCAGGGCTTTTATTCCTTGTTCATCTCTTGTAGGGAAGGCTGATAAAAAGTGATTCAAAGGTGCCCAGTGGGTGCAGAGCTACAATAAGCTGACGCTGTCTGTAAGCAGTGATGAGACGACCTCAGCGGTCCTGCAGTATGATCATACTCATCCAAATACATAGATGAGACAATCTTGTTAAATAATTGAAGTGGTATTAAGTTCAGGCCTCTCACATTTAGTACTTTTCAACTCTCCTGCCACTTATTTCATTGCTCTTTGCAGAGAAATTACACTTTTCTAGTTTTAGCATTTGTTCTGCTCTGTGCCACTGGCTCCCAGCAGCTCCTGCAGACCTCTCGACCTCCTTCTTTCAGCCTCTAATATCATGACTTGTTTCCATGGAGACCAGAGTAAAGCGATAAATAAATGTGGCTGGGAATAGCAAGCTTCCACCTTCTGCAACTGGGATAAAACCTGGGGAATCATTGCCTGCCTGTGTGTGACACAGAGCACAGAAGAGTCCTTGGTACTCTCCTCTTGGTGGCTTGCAAGAAGGGCTGACGTGGTATGGCTCAGCACCCCAAATAATTCAAGGTGCACTGATTTTCATGGCTGAAGAGTGCTTACTGAGCAACGTTACCTTCAGGTTGTGCGAGTGAAAATAGTGCTGGTGCTACTCTTGGATCTGACTGATAGAGATGTAGCCTGGGAGCCAGAAACACTTGGGTCCACTTTGGGTCCAGTTGTGCTGGAAGAACATTTCTTATTCCCTCCCTGTGCTTTATTCATGAAGCTATAATACTTTTGCAGCAGGATTTGTAGAATCCTTAAGGTTGGAAAGACCACTAAGATCATCTAGTCCAACCATCAACCCAACACCACAATGCCCACTAACCATGTCCCTCACTGCCACACTGACCCTTTTCAGGGATGGTGACTCCCTGGGCAGCCTGTTCCTATACCTCACCACTCCTTCTAAGAAGAAATTCTTCCTAATACCCAACCTGGGAGGAAACTCCTTTCTGGGGATGGTTTATGTGCTGTCTATCCCAGCGATGACTTTGTCATGGTTGAAGTTTTTATGTAATTTAAAAATTGAAAATTAAAAAAAAATAAATCAGGAATGCTTCCCAGTGCCAATACTGTGTTTCATTCTCCCACACACTGGCATCTGGTTGCAGGTCCTGTTGGATTTGCTAGGGGATGCTAATGACCATGGGGCTTGTGAAGCTGCCCCATTAACTAAAACAGAAAGCTGGTCCTGGACTACACTGCCTGGCTTCAGCCAGAATTTTCCTCTGATTCTCTGCTTGGAGAGAGGCTGTTCTCAGTATAAATGGCTTTTCTTTCTGGAGGATTCAATTTAATCCAGTCCCACCACGAATATTTTCTCACATGGTGGAGCAGGTGAATTTCAGACTGAATGCTGTCTGAAGTTGTGTTAGGCTCTGTCTGAATAACTCTAACCCTGAGTCTTCTTTGCCTCTGGTGATATTAAAAGCTGAACTCACATCCGAATGCTCAGGTGTTCATTTTTAAATAAATGAAATAAAATCTGGGACTTCCAAAGTGGAATTGGAAACTTTAAATCTTCTTAGATCTGAACTGTCACGCATTCATGTTCTTTTTACCGTCAGCTCCTTTCTGTCTTGCCACTCTCATTAATTCTTGCCAATATCACATTTGTCCATGATCAGGCAGTCTTTCCTAGGCCTTTTTATTACTCATTACTTGAATCACTCTCTCTTTATCTTGTTTATTCTGCTGGGACACCCAGAAAATTTTCCAAGCTGTGAGCACAGGATTGTGCAGAAATCACTGCCTGCCACTGATGCTTCATTTGAAGATGCTCTCCTGTGATTTACCAATAAACTAGCAAGGCACTTTGCTGCTAGCAGCCTTATACTGCTGAAAATTGTTTTTCAGGTGAGATGGTAAATTATGGTCTCTCGCTTCCTGTAGACATAGCTGCTTAATACATCTAGTTTTGGTGTCTGTTGTAGTCACACTGGAGGTCCCTAGTGTTTTCCTTCCCTTATGTTACAGTAACAGTTGTTTTGTGCTGCTCTTCCCAGAAGGTGTTGCATTTCATTAGAGTTTCTACTTGCAGTATGGATTGAGGAAGGAAGACTGACATGGCAAGAAACTTCTTTCTTCTCTCCTTTCAAAGGCATTTCATTGATGTGCTGCACTCTGGTTTCATGTATGTGTCTGTTCTTATATACTCCAGTCTAGAATCATAGAATCATAGAATCGTTTGAGGTGGAAGGGACCTTTAGATGTAATCTAGTCCAGTTCCGGAGATTATGCTGGCAGCAGGATACTCTTATGGCTGAAGAGATGCTGGTGGGAACTGCCTTCTGTAGCTGTTTGGCCCTTTGAGGGGTATCCTGTGGCACTACCTTATTTATTATGGCCCCCAGTTTGGTTAGCTGAACAGCTGTGTTAACGGTTTACTGTGAGGAATGAATGAATGAATGCTCATTTCTCTCTCCTGCTCTCTCCAGTTCCTTCCTGTAAGGTTTGTTAGTTTTATCTTTAAGACTCCTCCTAATTGTAAGTTCTGAAATATGCTTCTGATTAATTATCACCTATAAATGCCATTTAAAAACAAAATACCAGAATTGTCCTTGAACTCTTAACTATCCATTTCCTGCTCCAGTGGGACTAAATTAACCAATTACAAACAAATATGGAAAGTAAAAATGCATCAGGAACTGCATGTCCTTTCTAGAATCCTGTTGGACAGCCTGATTATCCTCAAGAAAAAACCATCCTGGTACCATCCCAGAGGAGCAGGATTAACAACTCTGGAAGCAATGAAAGAAGATTCACCCTGATGTGAAGAAGACAGATGTGTGTGTAGTTCAAGTTCATCTTGGCAGGGTCATGCTGAAAATGCCAATCCGGCAATTTTAATGCTGGCAGGAAAAGGAAAGTAGGAGGGGGCTGGATAAGTGATAGCTGGTTCCAGTGCAGTGTGAGAACCAGCAGCGAGGCTGCGTGCACTAATAAACCCTATGCCCAGGGTGGCTTCCTTCTGCAAGCACACATCAAGGTGACAAAGTACACCAGCTGAGATGATCGCTCAACTTGGGCTGCTACTGCTCAGCTGTGAGATGTGAGCTGAGATGTTTTTGCCTTGGGTGACAAGGTGTATCTGCAAGGAAGATCTGTGGCTTTACCTGAATTCGCTGTGACCTTCTAGCACAGATTCTGATAGTAAGATGGCTGCGGAAATAAAGAGCTCAGTGCAGACCACTCAGTGCACTTAAGAAGGTAGGTGGATATAGCAGGCTTTCTGCACTGAGAAATTGGAAAATGCGTTCTTCTCAGTTGTTGAAATGAGCCTTCTTCAACATGGACCTCCCAGGAATTCAGTCGCTGCTTTGGTTTTTGTGGTCACAGAAGTGGTTCAAATATTTGTCCTCTTTCCTTTTCTTCAGTTGTATGGAACACAGCACCTCAGACTCAGCATCACGCAGGGCTCCTGGGACATCTGGGCATCAGGGCAATAGTGTGCGTTATCACAGAATGAGCAGGCTGTGTTAGTGCTGGAGCATTTGCATGTAGTCTCAGTTGCAATTCCTCTGGGGCCCAACGTCTGTCAGTCTAGAATGCTGAGCAGGATTTCAGAAAGGATAAAGCCTTGTGGGAAAGTGCCAGTATTTCATCTTACAAACAGCTGAGGCAACAAAAGCATTGCTGGCTATTATTGTGTTAGGTTTTAATAACTGGTACACTCTGATCTTGTTACAAGGCAGAAGGGGCTAAAACCTGAGCAAAAGATAGGATAGATTTCTTTTAATTCAAGGCAGGTGCTTCAGCACAGGGGTATTGGATACCTACAGGCTACAGCATGCCCAGAAAGGCAGGTGCTTTTGTAAATAAAGTTTCTATACTGATGGTACCAGAGAAGAAGGCTTGGGTGAAGCACTGTGGTTCTGCATTTGTGACCTTCATCTGGGTTATTTTTCTGTGGAAAGTGCCCATGAGGGCACTAGCAAAAACACTTTGAACAAAAGCAGGCAACCACCTGCTGGCTGGAAGACACTGCAAGCACCTTATGTGTGTTTGGGGGACACACTGGTGTTTGAAATCCCAGTTAGTCTGCTGAGTCTGATGGAAAGGTGGTTTGCATCGGAAGGAGAGAGGGGAGGAAAAAAAGAAAGAGTATCCAAAAGAGGAAGCCTTGTAAGGCAGTCGGCTAGACTATTATCTGCTGCACTGCATTTCATCAGTGGAAATTGCTTCTTATTTGTGAAACAGCTGTCACATTTCACTCCAGAGGTGATGAGTTTTTGTAAGCATACACACACAATAACGGGTTTTGATTTCCACAAATAAAATCCTGTCCTGGCTCTGAAATGAAAGCATTTTGGATGCTAAGTGAAAACAATATTGTTCCTGTGTATTAAAGAACAGCAGTCCCTTTCCACTGTAACTTTATGAAGATGGAGAACATTTCCTTCTCCTCTCCTTCTGTTTTGCCATGAATACACAAGCACCCAAAAAGTCATCCTCCCTCTGATTGGCACAAAAAATTCCCAACAACACGAGCTTGAAGGGTTGCCCAGGTGGGAAAAAATCTTTGCAGATGTTACTGTAATTTCCCTCGTTTGATTGTGGAAACCCAACCTGCTTTGCACATTACTCCATGCTGTTTTCCTTACCCTGTCATGAACAGTACAATGTTTCTCCTGCTTTATGGAAGTTGCACACAAGTTACTTTTGCAAAGCTAACTTTCCAGTCTAGCTAGCAAATAATTTTTCATTACAGCTCCTCAATTTTTCATACATCATGGACCTTATGGGGAAATCAATGGCAATGCAGCACCTCTGTTAGGCAAGTTCTGCCTTAAAGGCATTGCAAAACATAATAAGTATGATTAATATTTCTGTTCCTCAAAAACTTCTTGTTAAGCTACTGATCTTTTCTTATCTCTCGTGTGGCTCCTTAACACAGGTTTGCATTGATTTTTTTCTGCAGATCATTTTAGTTCTCACACAGTTTTAAGTCATCTTGCGTTCTTGACACAGTTTGTTGCCTCTGGACATATTGGAGGACAGAGTGAGCTGGAGAGTCTCTTCAGACAGTTTGTTTTGGTTTTGCATTTGAACTTCCCAGGTTTCCTCTTATCATGAGACAGACAGGCATGGGTAGCTTCCAGCTGAGATATCTTCTGAACTTCTTGCTTATTTCTGCACATAATGAAGCATCTGTGTACAAATCACTTCTTGGATGTGCAGCTGGCCTGGATCGTAAATGATGACTGAAAATCTGTTCATAGAGAGGTGAATTTGAATTGACTGCTGTGGGTCAACTCCATTCTCAAATATATATCTAAAATATACCTTGCATGGGACAGAGCAGATCCCACTCCTCAGCTTCTGTGGCAAGCTTTGCTAATATATTACGATGTATTAATTTGTACTATAATCAGCAGAGCTGCAGGAAATTATGCTAATCTGTGGTACTGGGTTATACTTAATGTGGCAGATTTGCCTTTGATGGGAAGTCACCTGTTACTGCTTAGCATATAGGATGTCAGAACTATGCAGAGATTGCTGATAGCTGTCAATCTGTGCAATATGGGAGCTGTGTTGAAAGCACAGGACAGAAGGAACCTGCAAGCCTGCCTCGAAAGGAATGTAGAGGTGGAAGGAATCACTGTTGCAGGCTGGGTCTGCTCCCGTGGGCTGTCTGCAGTCAGAACTGGAGGAGCGTCCAGGATGTCCCCTGGTCTCCTTCACTCCGTGTTGCAGCAAGGTTGGAGTCACAGTGTTGGCATTCAGGTTGCCTCCATGCCAGTGGTAGCTGAGAGAGAACAAAAGGAGCTGGAAGAACTGAGTTGGAGAGAAAGCTGTAATTGCTGAACATGCATCATTTGCCTTAAGGTTAAGCTGGGAAGATAAGATGATGAGGTAAAGAATTTGGAGGACATGTATACAAAGAGAGAGAGCATGTCTGTGGGAGCCACGGAGCAGCCACTACGGAGTGAATACAGTTAAACAGCAGGAAAGTAGACAAGGTATGTTCTGTTCCTGGCACTGAAGCTGATCTCTGGAATGGTCTTGGACAAGGTACTTGATTTACTTGGCTCTCACTTTTCTTGCATGCTATTGGAAACTTCACTTGTTGTTGCTGCTGAATGGTTTTTAGGTGGAGCCCTGATGGCACATTGCTCGTGGGGAACACACACAGCTGGGTGCCTGCTGCTGGGTTCTCTCCTGCAGGATGTCTTCTGAGATTCTGGTATAACAAATTGACTCTTTCATCTGTGTATTTTAAGTGTTACCCTTTCTGCTGAAAAAATTCTAACAGTGATAATAAATCTGCGAGATGCTCAGAATTCTGTGGATATACAAGTATTTATGTATGCTAGCATCATGTTTTAAATTTACTTGAATATTCAGAGTACAATCTGAGCTTGTCATGCACACTTGTTTACTGCAGTAAGCTATGTGTTTAGATACACTGCTGTTAAATGCAAGAGTCTAGCTCTTGTTGCTGTTACATAGCTAGGGTTTACAGGAAGGGATCGTAGGTCAGTAGAATATTGCTAGTTGGATATAAGGTGAAAGTGGTGATGTTTGAGATCCTGCAAATGGGTCATCTCCCTGATAAGGTGCTGATGCTTGAAAGCAGTGATCAGTGTACTTGAGAATACAGTGGTAGGAGTAAGCTTGTGGTATGCAATGGCATAGGAATGAAGTCAGTCATTTCCTGTTCAATTGTTCAGGCTCTTGGTAAGGCCCTAAGAGGGACAGCAAATGCAGAAGATTTTCCCCTTCCTCCCAGACCTGCGTTTCAGTGCACAGCACATGCACTTGTTGAACTTTGTCTTTTTGGCATCTCCATGCCTTTCAGTAGACAGAGAAGGAATATAGAAGTATGTGCATAGCATAATCCATTATGGTTATCATTGAGCATTCAGAAAAAGCCTCAAGAATATCCCAGAGCACTGCTAAGGTTAATTGACTGCTTGAAGGTGTCACTACACGCTTTCCAGAAAATAATAATTTTTGGACTGAAATCGACAGGTCTGCATTCACTGTCTGTGACTCTCAGATAAGCACTGTCCTGTCTTGAAGCTGAATTTGTCCTGTCTTGAAGCTGAATTATCTGGGGTAGCTGAAATGGTGCAGAACTGGCGAAGGTAGCTGTTTACAGCAGGTCTCTCTGGGACTAACCCATTGCTTAAGACACCTGAATGCAAGGTCCTAGGGGAGGCTCTGCACTGTGCCAAGCTGCAATAGCTGATATTTTTGGCAACAGGCAGATTCAAGACCTTTCCTGTCACTGTAGACAGACAGAGCGGTCACAGGTAGACATGGTTATATCAAAATATTAAATATCTAAAGATGTTATATTCAGATAGGGCTCAGAGCTGTAGTTGACAAAAAATAAATACATAAAAATCCAAAATACTGTTGTGCTGTAAATGAAACGCCATCACTGCAGAGCCAGCTGAGTTCTGATGTGATGCATCAGTATGTTTTGTACATGTGAACTGCTGTGTTGGACACCTAGGGGCACATCTGTGGTAGTCATTTGTTACCTGAGTCTCGTAGCAGGAGGATGACTCTCTGCGAGAAAGGCACAGAGATTGCACTACCCAGACTGAGGGGACAATGGACCCCATCTCTCATTGTAGTCAAACAGGGAGAGACAGCTTGAGAGAAGATGAGGAATGGCAGCTGGTCTCATCCCGGCGTCGCAGGCAACCCCCAAGTTCTCGACCTACCTCGGTTCCCCTGATCCCTCTCTGTAATAGGTATGAAACTCTGAAACCAGAGGGAGTGGTGACTGATGATAATGTGGGAACACTGCCGCCAAGCTTGCCTAAGGTGAGGCGGTCAGCTCCGCGTTTAAAGACTGCCTCCTCCAAGAAAGAAAGGAGAGTGGTAGTTGTAGGTGACTCTCTTCTGAGAGGAACAGAGGGTCCGATATGTCGGCCTGACCCTACCCGTAGGGAGGTGTGCTGCCTTCCTGCGGCCCGGGTCAGGGATATTTCTAGAAAACTCCCTAGGCTTATCCGCCCCTCTGATTATTACCCTCTATTGATAGTTCAGGCCGGCAGTGATGAGATCCCTGTTAGAAGCCTGAGGATTATAAAAAATGATTTTAGGAGACTGGGGAAGTTAGTTGATGGAGCAGGCATACAAGTAGTGTTTGCCAGTATTCCCTTGGTGGCAGGTATGAGCGCTGAGACAACCAGGAAAAGCCATCTTGTAAATGCATGTCTGAGAGGCTGGTGCAAGCGCAAAAATTTTGGGTTCTTTGATCATGGGGTGGTCTACTCGGCATCTGGCCTGAGGTCTGCTGATGGGAATTGTCTGTCTCCAAAAGGGAGACGGATACTTGCCCAGGAGCTGGCGGGACTTGTAGAGAGGGCTTTAAACTAGATAGGAAGGGGGAGGGGGATAAAGCCAGGCCTGCTAGAGAGCAGCCTGGGGAAGTGGTATTGGGATTAGGTGAGAGGCAAGGGGCTCAGCTGAGGTGTGTCTACACTAATGCACGCAGCATGGGCAACAAACAAGAAGAGTTGGAAGCCATTGTGCAGCAGGCAAACTATGACCTAGCTGCCATAACGGAAACGTGGTGGGATTGCTCCCATGATTGGAGTGCTGCAATGGATGGCTACAAACTCTTCAGGAAAGATAGGCAAGGAAGGCGGGGTGGCGGTGTGGCTCTCTATGTTAGGGAATGCTTTTATGCTACTGAGGTTATGACTGGGGACGATAACGTTGAATCCCTATGGGTAAAGATCAGAGGAAGGGCTGACAAGACAGGCACCCTGGTGGGCGTCTGTTATAGACCTCCAAATCAGGATGAAGAGACAGATGAGGTATTCTATAAGCAGCTGGCACAAGCTGCACAGTCGCCTGCCCTTGTCCTCATGGGGGACTTTAACTTCCCTGACATATGCTGGGAGTACAGCACAGCACAGAGGAAGCAGTCTAGGAGGTTTCTGGAATGCGTAGAGGACAACTTCCTGATACAGCTGGTCAGAGAGCCCACGAGAGGAACTGCCCCGCTAGACCTGCTGTTCACAAACAGGGAAGGTTTGGTGGGAGATGTGGAGGTTGGAGGCTGTCTTGGGCAGAGTGATCATGAAATGATAGACTTCGTGATTCATGGTGGAGCCTGGAGGGGGAATAGTAAAACTGCTACCTTGGACTTCAGGAGGGCGGACTTTGAATTGTTCAAGGGACTAATAGGGGGAGTCCCCTGGCATTCAGTCTTAGCGAGTAAAGGGGTCCAAGAGAGCTGGTTGCTCTTCAAGAAGGAAGTCTTAAGGGCGCAGGAGCAGGCAGTCCCCCTGAGCTGCAAAATGAGCCGGCGGGGAAGAAGACCGGCGTGGATGAATAGGGAACTATTCCTGAGGCTCCGGGAGAAAAAGAGAATCTACCGCCTGTGGAAAGAGGGACAGGCCACTCAAAATGAATACAAGGAAGTTGTTAGGATGTGTAGAGGTGAAATCAGAAAGGCAAAAGCCCAGCTTGAATTTAACCTAGCCACTGGCGTGAAAAGGAATAAAAAACTCTTTTATAAATACATTAACAGTAAGAGGAGGACAAAGGAGAATATCCACTCTTTGCTGGATGAGGCTGGGAATGTGACTACTGAGGATAAGGAAAAGGCAGAGGTTCTGAATGCCTTCTTTACATCTGTCTTTAAAAGTCAGACCAGTTATCCTCAGGATACTCCTCTCTCTGACCTGGTAATCTCGGCTGGGGAGCACACTAACCCCCCTGTGATTCTGGAGGAAACAGTCAGAGACCTACTGCTCCAACTGGACTGCCACAAGTCGATGGGGCCAGATGAGATCCACCCAAGAGTGCTGAGGGAACTGGCGGAGGTGATAGCCGAGCCGCTTTCCATCATCTATCAACGCTCCTTGTTGACTGGTGAGGTCCCAGAAGACTGGAGGCTTGCCAATGTGACTCCCATTTATAAGAAAGGTCGTAAGGAGGATCCGGGGAACTACAGGCCTGTTAGCCTGACCTCGGTGCCAGGGAAGGTTATGGAGCAGATCGTCTTGAGGGAGATCATGCGGCATGTGTGGGGTGACCGGGGGATCAGGCCTAGCCAACATGGTTTCATGAAGGGCAGGTCCTGCTTGACCAACCTGATCTCCTTCTATGATCTAGTGACCCATCTGGTGGATGAGGGAAAGGCTGTTGATGTGGTCTACCTAGACTTCAGCAAAGCCTTTGACACTGTCTCCCACAGCATTCTCCTGCAGAAGCTGGCATCCAGAGGCTTGGATGGATACACTCTTGGCTGGGTAAGGAGCTGGTTGGAGGGCCGGGCACAGAGAGTGGTGGTAAATGGAGTCAAATCCAGCTGGCGACCGGTTGTGAGTGGTGTTCCCCAGGGGTCGGTGCTGGGGCCTGTCCTCTTCAATATCTTTATTGATGACCTCGATGAGGGCATCGAGTGCACCCTCAGTAAGTTTGCAGATGACACCAAATTGGCTGGAAGTGTGGATCTGCCTGGGGGTAGCGAGGCCCTACAGAGGGATCTGGACAGGCTGGAGAGCTGGGCTGAAGCCAATGGGATGAGTTTCAACAAGGCCAAATGCCGGGTCCTGCACTTCGGCCACAACAACCCCAGGCGACGCTGCAGGCTTGGGGCGGTGTGGCTGGAGGACTGCATAGAGGAAATGGACCTGGGGGTATTGATTGATGCTCGGCTGAATATGAGCCGACAGTGTGCCCAGGTGGCCAAGAAGGCCAATGGCATCCTGGCTTGCATCAGAAACAGTGTTGCAAGCAGGAGCAGAGAGGTGATTGTTCCCTTGTATTCAGCACTGGTGAGGCCGCACCTCGAGTACTATGTCCAGTTTTGGGCCCCTCACTGCAAGAAAGATATTGAGGCCCTGGAACGTGTTCAAAGGAGGGCAACAAAGCTGGTGAGGGGTCTGGAACACAGGCCATATGAGGAGAGGCTGAAGGAGCTGGGAATGTTCAGCCTGGAGAAGAGGAGGCTCAGGGGAGACCTCATTGCTCTCTATAACTTCCTGAAGGGAGGTTGTAGTGAGCTGGGGGTCGGCCTCTTCTCTCGTGTCATCAGTGATAGGACCAGGGGGAATGGCTTCAAGCTACGGCAGGGGAGATTCAGGCTGGACATGAGGAAGTATTACTTTTCAGAAAGGGTGGTCAGGCACTGGAATGGACTGCCCAGGGAGGTGGTGGAGTCACCGACCCTAGGGGTGTTCAAGGAAAGACTGGATGTTGTGTTGAGGGACATGGTTTAGTAGGAGCTATTGGGAATAGGTGAACGGTTGGACTGGGTGATCTTTTAGGTCTTTTCCAACCTTGGTGATTCTATGATTCTATGATTCTTCACTGAATATTTTACATTTCTGTTCAGTACAGATTGAAACCTGTTCCATCACGAGTATGTAACTGCTCCTTTGGTTTAGCGTTGTCAGGCTTGTTACTTGTTAGATATTCATGGAGAATAGTTCTTCCTACTGCATTGCAAAAAAAGAGGGTGTTACTTTTCAAGGGTAGAAAGCTAACATGTCATTCATAGGAATCTTCCGTAAGCTTCTTGTAAGGCAAGAAAATACTGTATGGATCTTAAATTTTTTTGTGATTTTGTGTTCCTTAGTTCTTTTTGGAAGATTGGAAGATGTTAGGTATATTATTTCTTGTAACTCTACATTCCAACTTCAAGTGATACTCCATGTACGCACTTGCCTTACCTTCTCTGCACTGTTTTATGGGGATGCAGTGTGCCTCCAGTCTTGACTTCCCTGAATCAGTCTTTTTCCTTTTTAAGGCACCTCGAGCTGGCAACATTTTTGCTTTGTGATGCTGATGCATGCAACTTGGCAAGTCCAACTGTTCCTGCAGAGCAGATGAGCAGAGTGAGGCAGGAAGAACAGGTAGCAGATGTAGAATTCTTCTTTACATACTTCTCTGATTCATATGGGCTGCAAGAGAAAATGCTGCAAAAAGAAAGATTCAGGTCTAGGGGGTGAAAAGGAGAGGGAAAACGCATTTCAAAACAACTCAAGCTGGTGTGACCTACTGTGTATTTACTTACAGCTGAACATAGGAAGAGTGAAAATAGAAGCCTGTATTTACAAAAAGGACTTTTCCTATATAGGAAGGCTGTTTTTCAGTCTGCTCAGCATCACTAACACGAGACTGTCAGCCTAAGCAGAGATGCTTATGATAACAGGCAGACCAGTGCCAATGTGGACTTTCAGAGCCAGGCACACATGCCACTAGTTTGTGTTAGTAAGCACAGAAATATGCTCTCTGCACAGGTTTTATGTCAGAGCTTTGTTGTGTGAGGCTGGAGAGAGATATCTGAAAACAAAATACACCCCAGGGGATCCTGTGCTGCTGAACCATTGGAGATGATTTGGCGGTGCGCCAACCCCTGAATAACGAGACTGAAAATGAGCTCTGACAGGTTAGATGTAATACTGCAGGGCCAGCTGTGCCAGGCACCAGCCTCCCCATCAGCATGCCAAGGAGCTTCAGCTGCAAAGGCATGTGCAGGGAGAACTGATTCCACTGCAGAATGGAAGCAACGACCTCCTTCTGAACTGGGGCCGCTTGGGAGGCTAAATCCGGGAGAGCCTGTTCTCATGAGCAGGGATTGGCAGTCCGTACCTCTACTGAGCCTGATCCTGTGAACGGGCACAGAGCAGCTCAGGAGTGTGCTGGAGCCCTAGGTTTTCACTGCGAGTTGGAGATCTATCTCATCTGGGAAATGCCACTCTAGCTTCAGTTCCTGAACGCTGCTCAATGGTTTGCTTTTCTCTGTGCATGACTTTTGGTCCTAGAATAAATTGCATAGTGTAAAAAGGGGCTAAAATGAACCTTTTGAGCTCTTGGATGGCTCAAGGTGAGCGTTCAAACACAGGAGAGGGTGTGGATGGAAGCACACAACCCACTTGAGTATGTGGACAGAGATTACAGAATAGCTGCTGTTGTTAATTTGGGTGGGGTGTGTTAGCAGAGCTGTGTCTGACAGGAGCCCTCTGTGGTCAACACAATAAAAGAGATTTGGAAGGAAATGCTTCTGCCTGTAAGTGACTGTGACAGACCTGTGCAAGGAGAAATATCTGTCAGCATGTTCATATACATGAGGTTTATTCATTTGAATGACAAGTTTGCTAGCAAATTTTTAACAAGCCTACTCTAGTGGAAAACTCAGCCGTAACTAGTTTATTTCTCTCTCTGGACTTAAGAAAATGAAGGAAAAGAAAATATTTATTTATTTACTCTTCCCTCTCAGCCCAACTCTCTTCCAAAATGGAGAAGAATTTGCATATGTGGCCTGAATGCAGTTTGGTTTTGAGCAAAACACTGGTAACACTGTCAGGTGTGGTGTCTGCATCTGCAATGCTAAAACATGCTCAGTTTTGAGAGGAAATGCTGCTTTATGTGTCCAGGGTGACAGTGCTCTCAGAGACTGGTAGGATGTGCAGGGGAAGCAGAGCTGAAGAAATCCTTTCATTGCCTTTGCTAAAGAGTTCTGCCTGCATGCAGCTGGAGATAGAAAGATTGGAGGTGGGGCTGCACAGGAGCCCCTGCTGGTTGCTGTATGTGGGAACATGCCACAGGTGACTTCACTGTGCTCTCCTTGGGGACATACAGGATGTGACAAGATAACCTGCTGCTTTAGTGCTATTCTTCTGCAGCACCAGCGTAGCCTGTAGTCCAAGTCTGGGTATATTAAAATCCGGATAAAGATTAGGAGCCTAATGTTTAATGGCTTCTGCTCAGAATTCTGACAGCCATCCTGAAATCGAGCTTCTTGAGACATTTCCCAAGATAAACCCAGCTCTTCTAAGTCACCTCATCTTCTGTCAGAAGCCAAGTTAAATATTTCTTGTACATCAGTGTTTAATCTTGCATCAAATTTTTTAGTGGGCAGAAGGGAGCTGTGGTTCCTCCCCATGCTGTGAATGTGAAGCCTGTTCTGCAGCCCGGGCGAAATACCAGCTCCACAGAACCTCTTGCATTCCTTGCCACTGGGTTCACACCGAAAACAATGCTGCAGATAATCTTGAAATTAGTCTTCCAGCCTTTGTGCCATCCATGATGCAAGTGAAATAAGGGCCAGTTAGTTTGCAGGACATCTGATGCCCCGACTGTCTTTCAGGACCAGATAAAAGCTGCAAACTAAACATTCCTATGGACGCCGCTTTTAAAAGCAAAATCCTTGAAAATTAACACTGGAATCTGAAACTCTTTTCTGCCCAGGGCTTTCTTGGCAGCTTTAAGCACGCTTTGCGGCCTGTTCTAATGTCTGGTCAGGTTTTCAGCTGAAAGAAATTCTGTTTTCCTTATGGACATAAAGAGATTTTTCTGGCTTTTTAAGGCTGTTTTCTTCTAAGAAAATATATGCAATTATCTATCCATCTTCCCTCAGATGGAGGGATGTCATTGTATTTTACGTGATTATTTTTTTTTTAAAGGATCCTTGCAGTGCTGTGTGAAAAAGAACTGATTCTTATCTTGGAAATTGAGAATCGGACATAGAAGTAATAAAAGTCAAAATGATTTACCAGAACTAATGAAGAAATTCAGTGATGGAGTTGAGATTCAAATCTAAATCTGTTTCCTTCTCTATACCTTATTTTAGATTTAGGTCAGCTCTTTCTGGGCTGCAATTTGGGATCACTGCAAGCAATGCAAAGCCTTTCAAAACTTCAGATGGAGCAAATATCTTCCCCAAATATATCTGAAATAATAATATAAGAAATTTGTAATGCTCCAGTACACTGTATTTCTGTATTGTACTTTGATCTTGAAATGTGCTTGAGTTTCCCTGTTGGCAGTGCCAAACCCCAGACCCATAAACAGGCACTGCTAATCACGTAATACCTATCAATAAAAAAAAAGTTGATGCTGCAAAGCTATTCAACTATTTCTACAATATTTCTGAGCCAGATAATTTGCTGCAGCTGTGTTTTGAAGCCCTCAACTGACGCTACCTAAGCACCAAACTGTGGTTGGAGCAAAAAAAAATAAAGGGCATTTTCCCCCTTTACTTTCCTACAGCAATCTTTGTGTGAGGACAGCCAAGTTTAACATCCAGCATTTCTTCACAAAGATTATGAGCTTCAGCCTACAGGCAGAAGAAGACAGTGATAGGAGAAGGGGAAATGGTTTTAAACTAAAAGAGGGGGAATTCAGGTTAGATGTTAGGAAAACATTCTTTACTCAGAGAGCAGTGAGGCCCTGCTGCCAGAGAGCTGTGGCTGCCCCATCCCTGGAGCTGCTCAAGGCCAGGTGGGATGGAGCCCTGGCAGCCTGAGCTGCTGGAGGCAGCCAGCCCATGGGTTGGGGCTGGTGGTGTTTGAGGTCCCTTCCAACCCAAGCCATTTGCTGATCTGATGATACTGGTAACAGGAGGAAAGAGTTAATAGCACTTGGTGCAACACTTGCAATGCCATTGGCTCCTTACAGGCCCCTCATAGCAATGCCTCTTCTGTGTCTGTGTCAGTCATTAAAATACACAGAAAATTCCACTTCTGCCTCCGACAAGTCAGTCTGTTTCTCTGTTTTCTCTTCTGGCTCTGAATCCTCCAGGGAGACCAGAGGGCAGCAAAGAGCTTAAGAAACTTCTTTATTTCTTTTCCCTTTCTTTTATTTTTCAACTTTCCCTTTGTTGCAATATGTAGTCTCTCCCTGCATAAGTCTGAAGCCTCATTTAGCAGAAGAAACTTCGTTTTTAGTCCATGAACCTATTAGGGACACAGCACAGCAGGAAACTAGTTAGACTGTTGAGTAGAAAATAGACTTGGAACAAACCCCTCATTCTCACTGCAGTGCTAAGCAGTTTTTGTTTTAATAAATAGAAATTGTTGGTATTTTGGATGACACAATTTTTTCCCTTAAATTAATACCTTGCAGCATAGGTATTGCAAGGTATCTCAGACAGAACTTCTTGTATATAACTCATCCCTTTCCTTGACGCATACAATCACTTGAAAACAGAGACTTGGCTTTTTTGTACGTGTGTCTTTGTTGTCTGGTGCGTGTTGGTATGGCGTAAATAAAGAGGACAAGGCCCTGGAGACTCCTTTTCACTCATTGTTTCCTCCTTTCATCTCACCAGGCCTTGTTTTAGTACGTCTGTCTAGAGCCAAATTTCAGTTTGTTCCCTATGCCTATTGTTTTTTGCAGACCTATTTCTATGATTGTGTCTCAGCGCTTATTTGTGTTTTCCCTGGGAACTGAGAAATAGCAGCTGGCTGACAGTGGTTCCAGAGCTGCCGTGGAAGGGCAGGGAGTGACGCTGAGCAGCACTGCATGGAGCCTGTTGTTAGGTGCAGCATCGAGGCAAGGAGGGCACTACAGGAAACGGGAACAGTCATTACATGTGACCAAAGGCAAAAGATTAGATGAGGCTGCTGAGTTTATAAGTGATCTCTCAGGTGAGTTCACAGTAACCTGCACCACGGTGGGTGCTGACAAACCTTCACAGAGGACCCACAGCCCGTAAGCCAAGGGCCCTGCCAGCTCAGCCCAGGGCACACAGCACTGAGTCACTGCTGGTATCTCCTGGGCTGACCTTAGACCTGACTGCTCTTATTACCTACTTAAACTACATACATTTGGCAGTTTGTCACTGGACTAAATAGAAGAGTGGTTTTGCAGAAGAAGGGCATTTCTGCAATTAGTATGTATCTTGGCATGGTCCTTTGAATAAAACAGATTCTACTTTGTAGACAACTTTGGGCTGAAAAAGCTTCTGGATCAGCTGCGCTGCAGTTACAAGCATCAATAGTTTGGGAGTCATCGTGACCAAATATGTTCCTTACTGTAGTGTGGTTTTTGTTTCCTTTTAATGTGAAAGCCTGTCTCTGTGTCAGTTATGTTTGGGAAATCGCATCAAAGAAGATCAGGTGGTTATGTTTTATTTAAGCTAGGAAGGAGGAGCGTGTAAGCTCAAATCAGTGTAAGAAAAATGGATCTATGTTTTAGTCAATATAGTTATGGGCATGTAATAATAATAAAAATGTTATCAATCCTCAGGTAGATTGGACAAGAGTACCTACAGATGGAATGGTACGTGTGTTGAAGGCATATACAGAAATGGCTCGTGCTCCCTAAAAGAGTATCTTAGGAAAATCCATCAGTTTCTTTTGATACTTACCAGTATTTGTTTATTCGTCTTAATAACGACACCGACTCTCATAGCAACCCCTGTCAGGTGTGGTTGTCACATGAACCGTGACAGATATTTGTCTTAATTTTGTATCATTAACCAAATACTCCAGAAACATGCTACTAAAGGATGTTGTACTTACTTGAGAAGAGACCTCATATTAGGTAATTGAAAATCAAACCTAGTGTAAGAACAGAGAGCTTGCATGCATTTACAGTATTTAAAAGGGTAAATCTTGGTTTTGCTGGAATTTATTTTTTTCTTTTGACTTAGCAGTTTTAAAATTAATTTCATACTTCCCTGTTCCATTCACAGAATTTAAAGAGAGGGAGTTCTGGCAAACGTGGCCTTTTGGTTGGCAAAAAGATAAATTTGCTGGATAGTTTTGCACATATATACCAACATTGGACTACGAACAGAAGGTTTCCATCTGATAGCCCTGGCTGCAGGAAGACAGTAGCAAGGGCACCTGTAGCAAGAGCCTCATTTCATCCTTTTCTCCCATCTCTGCGAGCAGCCAGCAGCTCTGTAAAGACCTTTGTAAAGAAGTTCTGGAGCTTCTTGTCTGAAGGGAAAGCTCCCAGCGGTGGGTGTCGACACAGATCACGTTCTTCCATGTCTTCTTTCCTGTTCGTATAACTGTAGGTGTTCCTCCTGAGGTGAACTGTCAGTGTCAGCTGTCATTGCTTCACTGGCTTCAGGGGAGCTGACAACAAATCTGCCTGAGAGCCGTCCTGCTCTCTGCAAGTTTGCCTCTGAAACCCATTCAGCTTTCCAGCTCTTGTTCAGCTTTCAGTCCATGGAGGCACAGGGCTCTCATCTCCTAAATCACCAGGATTCAAACAACTTCAACACAGCTATCATAAATAGGAATTTCCTCTCCAAGTCTGGGCAGAATTACTTTCCACCAATTAGAGATTCAGAGCACTGAACCACAAAGAGACCCAAATAGGTGTCAGAAAGCACTTTTTGTGTTCTTGTAGTCTTGTTAGCCAACACGAGGTGGGCAGTGTAGCAATCCCATTCTGTGCTTGATACAGGGCCACACACCACAAGTCTTCATCAGCACAAGAGCCAGAGGTGACCGGTTGTGAAGTACTGCCAAAATTAAGTGTGAGTGGAGCATCAGTATTCTGAATCTTCGGTGGGACTGAGCTGCCACTATTGCATCAAATACAAACCTGGGTAATTATTTAGATGGCATCTCATCCTAAAATAATCAGGAGTTTTTAAGCTTCTTGATACCCTGATAAGGCAGAACTCAACATATTGACATTTCAAATAATGTTTTGCTGCTTGATAGGTTCAAGTGCTTTCAGAGGTGGCTTATTTTTTCCTAGGGGAAAAATATATATGAAGTTCCCGTATCACCTGGTAGAAGCAAAGGGTCTGTAACTTCTTATTTATTTTCGGCCAGTTTATCTGCTTGAGTCGCAGCTGAATTTATTTTCTCAGAATTAGGGCTTCTTTAAGGCCCTCTTATTCATGCTGTCTTTCTTCTAAAATCAGCTGATTTTCTGGGGAACAGCAAAGAGGCCACTTAAATTATAACTCTTTTCAGAAGCCTTATATATATTCAGTGAGATTGTTTGCAATTATTGTCATTGCTAATTTGATTAGCTCAATCTTTCATGCTTCTCTTGTTTCCTGGAAGACAACAGCTCTGAAGTACTCATCTCCACAATACAAACTGTAAGAGCAGTAAATCCATGTGCAGTGTCTCTATTTTGCTTAGTTGCTCTATGTGTTTTTGGTTATCTGTGGAGTGAATCACTCCTTGAGCTCTGAACACTTCATACAAAGAACTGCAGCATTAGGCCCAGGTGGGTTTTTCTTGACTGGGACATCTCTCTTGTAAAAGACATCATCTCTTCTTTCCTGCTGCTCTGAGCACACTGCTAGCAAGCTGGTATACGGAGGAATGGGCTTGAGTCTTAACTTCAGTCCTCTTCACAGTATAAGCAGCCCAAACTTTCTTTTGAAGCCCAAGGATGTGACTGCTTAGGTTAAAGAATGTGAAACTCAGGAGAAAATGAGCAGTCTTGTACTGTTAAAAGTGACTTAATCACTGATGATCAGTAATAAATGGTGCTACTTGTTGGGCAGGGTCTGACTTTGAGGGCACTGTAATGAAGACTTTGGCAACAGAAAGAGGGAGACAACTACATTTTTATAATTTAGGAGAGAAATTTCTCTGAGGAGACATAACTGGGGCTTTGTCTGCAAGGTCACCTACTGCATTTTCCTTACTTTGTTAATTCCTTTCCTGGGGGACAGCATAAATCCATTGCATATGGGATAGGACAGAGAGTGATGACCTGAAGCTGAGGCAGCAAAAATTGAAGCTAAACACTGGTAAAATTATTCATGAGCTCTAATAGTTAGCATCAAGAACAGATCAAATGGTATGGATCTGAAGCAACATTCCTTAAGGGAATAAAAACTATCAGCAATAGCTGTGACATCTGAAGCAGTGTTACTGGGAAGGAAATCAACATGGAGAAAGCAGCTGTGTTACACAAGGTGCTGCGTCTCTGAAGTTTCTGCAGCGAAAGAGTTTAATCTTCATTAGCAGTGTTGGTAGGATTGTATGGAGCTGATGAACAGGGGGTTTGGATTTGCCTGAACAACATTTTTATCACTGCAGCAAATGTTGCCAGGATTAGCATTATTTTGATTGCCATTAAATGAATAGGGAGAGTGTTGGAAGGGAGACAAATTCCCAAAGCACTGGTTTTCTTCTGCTTCTGGTAACGAAACCAGATACAGAGCAGATTTTATTTCCTAAAGTAAATAAACTTCGGAGCGAATTCAGTTAATTGCCATCCAACAAAACACCTATCAGATGAAAATTGTTTCTAGGTCAGTGGCGAGATCTGTGCGAGGAATTTAAAAGAAATGCCAATACTTCCTGGTCAGGAATTCAGAAATTAGGAGACAGCAGAATTACCATTTCTCAGAAATATGTTCAACAGAGTGCATGATTGCCAGCTTATGCCAACAGAGGATTTCAGTTTCAGCCTTTGTTGATCACAGCTGGAATCAGGAGTGACTGGCATCAATAAAGCACCCTTAGCCTAGAAGTACGGATGGCCAAAATGTTTGCTTTTGTGCAAGTTTCCCACTTGGGCATTGCTGCTGTAGCTGGACAGAAGTGACTGTGTAACATTTTTAAGGTCAGATCCTGCATACCCTATTTGTGGTATCTGTCTCTTGGATTGCAAGGTGGGACGCAGTGTCTGTGTTCCCTGCTTCTTCCAGCCACTTCAGTTTCCAGGGTCAGTTGTGCTGATTCAGCCCTGGGGGTTCTCTTTCATTCTGGGCAGTGCTCACGTTTTGCAAAGCTTTCAGAAGCCACTGTCTGTTGTCATATTCTGAAAAGCTCCTTTTGCATTAAGCTTATTTCCAAAGACCTAAATAATTCAGTATCACTGCTTTAAGCTGTATGTCATCACACATATTGCTGACTGCAAGAATTAAAGTGCACTGTTAAAGCTGGTCTGTCTGAATGCATGAATGACCAAAGGCTGGGTGCCAGAGGGGCTGCAAGGATTGTTTCCATGGGCATAAGTCCTTTGGTAATGTCAGCCATCTGCAGCTCACCCAGTGCCCTGCTCAGCAGAACTGCAGACAAATTGCTCCAATAGCAGATGCAGGGGTCTGCTTATCAATGAGCATCCTGTTGTCAGGATCAGCCTTGGTCTGTCGTGCTTTCCTGTCCTGAAGCTACTTTGCTCTGAGTAAATCCTGGATCATACAGCACGGCTGACTGAACAACGGCCCAATGACTCACATCAGAGGAACATCTTCACTTAAGAGGAAGGTTAAAATCATGCAGATCAATCTAGCTCTTCTGTCCTGGAGCCAAGACAGCGTGCCATGAAACAGCCTCAGCTCAGGCGTTTTGTCTGAAGGCTGTGCTTACCATGCTCATCATGGACAACTGCCTTCTGCGGGACAGGGCTCAACTCACTGCTGAAAGACTGAGCTGGAAGCAGGCCAGGCTTGAGCCTGTTTTTGATGACAGCGTGGGTTGAAATGGATTGGCAGGTGAACCACACCAGGCTGTCTCAGACCATATCTGAGAAGCGAGGCAGGCTATAAATACAAAGGCAAACTAAGCCAGTACGTTTGTATGTGGTCAAAACAAAGTGGTTTATCAAATCATTGTCTGATAGCTGAGCTGCAGTAACACTGCTTGCACCCCAGCAGTGAGATAAAATCCATTTTACACATGAAATTTGCTGAGAGTGAATATGCACTTAGTTACACGAGGTAGCAGGCAGGTGGCAATTTGCAGTAATATATTCACTTTCAACTGTGTGCCTGTGCTTTGAGATGATGAGTGACTACAAAATGCAAATTAACCACTGTTAACGAGGAAGAGGAGCCAGGATGCTGCTGTTGGTTTTTTTTTCCCTGTAGGTTTTATGTGGATCAGGCTCAGCTGGAACGGACTCCCATTTGTGTTTAGCAGCAAAGGCAGTGAAGATGCAGGAACAGCCCTGAGCACAGTGCAGGTGCGCCCTGTTGTTAAAGCATCGCCCCGTCCTCTAAGGAATCCCCAAAGGCTGGTGGCTCTTCTGGAGACCTTGGGCTGGCCGTGAGAGCCCAGCTGATTCCCTCAAGGAGTCTCTGTCCCCACATTAGGGAACAGAAAGAACACTGTGATGGAACCGTGATGTTTGTACTACATCCTACTCCTCTTTTTATTATTTTTTTTCTGACAGAGGGTGATACATCCTCATTGTCTTTTGTCAAATCATCATTACTTCTCTAGTTTATCATTTTGTATGCGTGAAGCTATTTACAGCCTTCCCTTTCACTTGCTTTTGTCTAAATGTATTTTGGGACTGCTTGAAAAGGTTAAGAACAGACAGGGACATATCCTTTTGGGAAAAAAGCAGGGATGCATCCCAGACTCTTCTTTTTCTTTCCTCTCTGACATAGTCATGCACAATTTTAACACTAATAGCTGGCTATTGTGGACAAACAGAGTGAAAACATGCAAAGAGGGACAAAGTAAACATGCTGCAAACCCAGGTCTTTCTAACTAAGTTACTTAATATGGCCCTATGAGATAACAGCAGTGTGAGAGTAAGACATCAGATATACAGGGCACCACAGTTCAGCAGGAGCAAGCATGTATTTCGGTATGCTCAGAGTACCGACCTGGGAACCTGCATCCTGCCTGGCTTTAAGCATTTCTTTGGATGCTTTAATTTAGAGTTGTATTACATTCCTCAGTTCCTCATTTGTGTCTCACTCAGTGATAATTTTAATCCCCCCATGAAGCAATTTGAACTTTTGCTTTCCTGGGGAATGAAGCCAACAGACTCTATGAATAGATCACTGTACACATTAAATGAATTTTCACGTTAGAACTGCACAAGAACTTCCAGATTAGAGACCATCGTGCAAGGTGGGGGGAGTGAGCTACAGCATGGTCACTGATACATAAAGCAGTGAGACACAGAAGTCTCTCTTCTCACTGGGTTAAACCTTAACTCTATGTTTCTCCATTGCAGTGCCTTGGAATAGCCCCAGCATCTTCTTGAAAGGTGCTGGAAAGAGACAGAGGTGTTCATTTGGTGCCACTGGGTGTCTCACTGCACACCTTTCATTATCAGCCAGCTTTCAGCTCTGGGGTCTTACAAGAACTGAATTATGGCCGTCAGGTCAGTGCTGTCCAGCTTGTAAGAAGTGCAGTTTCTAGAAATGACATGAACAGTTTGTTATTTTCTTGATGCATTTTGCTAGCCAACTAGCAAGGGTTGGACGTGTCCCATCATCTCAGAGCTAACTGTTAGGAGGTGATGGAAATGCTAATTCCCTGTCAGAGGCTACCAGGCAAGTTCTGCTCTCTGCTTTGTTAGAGAAAAATACATCGGGACTGCAGTGAGATCAGCAAACTCTGTCTAGATTTACACTCCTGATAGAATTTGGCCCAAAGAGACTGAAAAGAACTGAGGTGTCACTTATTTAATTGAATGCAGCTGTTGTGCTCTGCTCAGGAGAATATTTTAACCAGGCTCCATATAGTATCGCCTGTGCTCTATGACTAATTTCCACAGCGATACCAATTTAATACTGTAGCAATTTATTGACTAAGAAGGAAATTGCTTGGTTGAATAATGGACAGAAAAACAAACCCAGGAGGTGCGTGGCAGTTTTCGTTGACCAAAGGAGTACAAACTGTAATGCAATGAACAAAGTTCCTTCGAGAGCAATAAATAAGGAGCTTAATGCATCACTCGCAGGTACGAGCTGCTCAGTCTTTGTAAGACATTGTTTTTGTCTGCTTGGGAGCCAGACTCCCGACATAACCATTACTTGCACAGCCTCCAGCCATCAGTTTGCAAATAACAGAAATGATGCTATTGCAGTGCTTCTGCTGACTTCATCGCCATGCCACTGCTGTGCTAAAGTGGGGGGAGAAAGCAGTCAAAACACGTGAATTGTTCTTAAAAACAATCAAAAGGAGCGGGCTGCTCATGTGTTTTGTCACCGGGGTATTTTTTAGTGTTGGTCAACTCGTATCAAGTGGAAATGGTTTGTGCACTCCTTCAGGTTTGCAGTTCTCACAGTACAGAGGTTACATGGCAGTTCATTTACATCTGTTCTGAGCAATGTAGAATGGAATATGAAAAATGAGCCAGCCCTGCACTCAGCTTTTTGAGGATCCTTTCAGAAACACCGCGAAACGTCTGAATGAATCCATTAATTAAGCCTCCGAAATGCACCACTGAATAACGAGCCCATGACTGCCGCTTTTCTGTACTCGAACATGCAGGCTGCTCGATCCTCTCCTGAGATGAGGATGGAACTGCCTTCCCTTCATTCGTTTTCCTCTGCTGTTAGCTGGGATGGTGCCGGAGTGCTGCTCAGC
Organism: Centrocercus urophasianus; assembly: GCF_019232065.1. Taxonomy (NCBI): domain Eukaryota; kingdom Metazoa; phylum Chordata; class Aves; order Galliformes; family Phasianidae; genus Centrocercus; species Centrocercus urophasianus. Next base: position 11,289,753 of record NW_024884800.1, on the reverse strand, counting down.
TTTGGTTTTTCCCTGTTTGTTTTTGTTTTTTCTTTTTCCCCTGGTGAAACGAAGTGCCCGAGAGCGGAACGGACGGGAGGACTCAGCGCTGCGCACGCGCACAGCCTGGCGGTGGAAAATGGGAGGAGTGCGCAGGCGCGGGGCTGCTGGCCGGGAGAGAACGGTGTGCGCAGGCGCACGCTCTCGCGCTGCGCACGAAGTGCATGCGCACTGAATCGCGTTGGGTGAGTCCGCGCGCATGCGCCAAGTCTCCGGCCGCTGGGCGGTGCGTGCTGCCCCGCGTGGGAACAGGAAGCGTGCGCTCTTCCCCGTGACAGAAAAGAGCGGCGGGCATGCGCGCTGCATTGCACATAGCGTGTACATGCGCGCAGTCTCGTACCGGCGGCAGAGGGCAGTGTGCAGCCGTACCGTCTCTCGCCGCGGCGCTGCGCGCGCACACGGCCCCCGAAGCAGTTGGCGCTTGTGGGCGTGCGCGATGACGCGCGACCCGAGAGGAAAGCGCAGGCGTTATTTCGTCCCGTCCGGTAATCCGTGCGCCTGCCTCGCGCGAGGATCTGCTGAGTGCATCTGCGCTGTTTCACGGCGGTCCGGTGGCACACGCGCGGTACCTCGCACGGGCGGATGCGCGTGCGCGAAGCCTCTCGCCGTGTCCTGTCGCTAAGAGTGCGCATGCGCTATGTGGCCCGCGCCCGACTGTGCACGTGCGTGCTGCCGCGTGCCGGGCGGCAGTTGCTGGGCGTTGTGTTGAGGGTGCTGTCCGATTGTGAGCATCGTTGGCAGACACAACCAGGCAGGCTGGGCTTCCCTGCGGAATTTCCCTTCGCTTTCCGAAGGGCTGTTAACGTACGAGGGGATGCTGCTTACACTCGTCCTACAGACTCGTTTCGCTTTATCAATACTCAATAGCTTTATCTCTGGCTTCGCCGCCGTGAGGGCGCAGCGCACGGCCGCCTTTCTTTGCGCACAGTCCGCGCGGTGGAATCTCACTGTGGGGCGCAAACGGCGGCCGCGCCGTGCTGCTTAACGTGAGCTGGCGCGCGCTGCCCCTCCGGGAGTTCTTTCGTCACACCTTGGCGCTTTAAGCTGGCAGGGGCCGCGGCTCGCCATGGCTGTGGACCTCTGGCAGTTCTGGGCGGCTCCAGTCGCCAGGTTTGTTGCTGTGTGAACACCTCCAAAAGGATGGGAGGAAAAAAAACTCCTTCCCATACCGGGAGTCGAACCCGGGCCGCCTGGGTGAAAACCAGGAATCCTAACCGCTAGACCATATGGGAGGCGCTGATGAGACGTTTCTCAGCCCGCCCGAAAACGTTCGGTGTCCGACATTCTTTGGGTCCTCTACAGAGAGTTGTGCTGGATGTGCAGAAACCCCGTCGGGCCGCTCTGTAAACACTGCACGGTCGCTATCGAGTCGGCCGCCTGCAGACTGTGGCCGGCCGCTCCGCCGCCCCTCCTCCACGCAGCCCGCGGCACCAGGGTAGCTGCCCTCACCCAACATGGCGACCACAGCATAACAGTTCCACCCCTTCCTTCCCTTCGCCCCGCCCCTGCCGCCGGTGGCGGGGGCCCGTCACGTGATTTTGAAGGCGTGGTGGGAGCGCGCTCACGTGACCGGCGGAGGCCGCTGAGCGCCGAATCTCGTGAGCGCCGCGGGGCGGCCGCTGCCGAAGCGGGCGGGACCCCAGCGGCGCAGCGGGCTCACGCGAGGCCGTGGCTTTGAGGCCTGCTCCGGAGCGCGGGGCGCTCGGACCCGCTCAGCGCTGCGGGCGGCCCGGTGACGCGCCCCCGCGGCTCCCGCCGCCCGCGGGCATCGCCAAACCGGCCTGGGAGGTGCCCGGCGCGGATAGAGGTAGCGGGGCGCTGCGGGACCCGGGCTGCGCGGAGCCGCGCGGAGCCCGCGGGGCTCGCAGGGCCGGGAGAGGCCGAGGCCCGGTGCTCCTGGTGACCGCGGCCGGGCTGTGCGGGAGCGGGGCGGTGAGGCGGGCGCTTGTGGTTCCCCTGCTTGGGCCCGCGGTCACGGGGATGCTGCTCGTCGCGGGCGTGTGACGGGGCCGCCTGCAGAGGGGCTGCTTCTCCTCCAGCCCCTCAGCACGGAGCAGCGGCTGTCAGCACCCGGCTGGGCTGCGGCGGGACGGGAGATTCCCGTTTGCACGGAACTGAGGGCCGATAGGAGCTTGAGGTTGACGTGCAGCCTGCAGGTGGGGCCCGGAGCGGTGTAACAGTGCTGTTGTCTCTGCAGGGAGGTGATGCCGAGCACAGCCATGAAGAAAAAGGTAAGCCGTTTGATTTCTCTTCCCTGTCTGCACTTGCTAATGTGGCTACGTGTTCCCATCTGTATCTTGGGGTGTTCTGTGGCTTTCAGCTGCCTCTTGAGGCTGTCACAGTGTTTGCTTATCATGCTGGAAACCGGCATCAAATTTGGGTTTGTTTGCTGGGGTGAGGGCAGGCTGGCAGCAGAACTGCACATCCCCAGTAACGGCTGCGTGAGTATTTCTGGTAGGAGTTGCGAAAGCTCTCTGCTGACTGCGGGCTTTGCGGTGTCAGGGAAGAGGATGTGCTCCAACTTGCTCTGCCGGCCTGGGGAGACCCTCTGGGTGTTGCAGGAACTGGTGTGGGCAGCTCGTCACTGCTCTGAGGGCTCCTGGCAGGGCGAGGCCAAACGCAGGGTGAGGCATCAGCTATGCCTTGTGTGTCCCAGCAGTGAGCAAATTCAGATTAGCTCAGGCAGTGATGTGAGGAGCGCTCAGCTCTCATTCTGTGTTGCATGAGGATTGAGTTTCCTCTCTGGCCCTGTAAACTGGTGTCTGACCTCCCCAAAAGGCCACTGTAGCCTGATGCTTGGGAGTTAGGTTCCCTTGTAGGTTGGCTTGTGCTGCGTCTTGGAGCCACACTGAATGTCTTAAGGTGATGTGAAGTAGGAGATGCTGCTGTTCTTTTCCTGTTCTGCATGGAGCTTTTTGGATTCTAGCTTCAGCTGGGCTGGTGGGCGTGACCTGAGCAGCCAACTGCTTTGAGAAAAGCCTTTGTCACAAAACCATTAGGGCTCTTCTGAGCAAAATGGGGGACTCTGAGTAAATGTCCTCACTGCATGGTCAGTTCCTTATGAACGGGGCTTTTGCTTCTTCTGTGACGCTGCAGTTGCTCCCAGAAGAGCACCTGGGGCCACAGGACGCTGCTGCGTGTGTTGCTCTGAGGCACTTGCAGCAAGGTGAGGACTGAGCAAGCTGCTTCCCAGCCAGCCCCTGGCACTGGGGTAAAACACCAGTGCTGGTTGTACTCTCTTTAAACTGATCCTTGACGATAGATTTTCAGAGCTGTTGCCAAAGGTTGGATTTGACTTTGTAACTGGAACTTGTTTCACAGCTGTTTTTGTGAGCAAGTCCACGTTGGCTGCCACTGGTTTTGCATTTATTTTTAGATCACGATGCAGAGTCTTGCCTTGTGTGATCGTTTCCCCCTCTTCTCCACTCAGCCATCCCACAGTTTTCTGCTGCCAGAGGTGCTGCCTCTCTTTTGGCCTGAGGATCTGTGGACTGGATTCTGGGATGGAGACTGTTTTCCCCGCATGGCAGCTTGGTGTACCTGAGTTGGGCTGTTCCAAATGCTTTTAGCTTTCTGCTAGGATTCTGACACCTGAAACTCAACATGGAACTTGTATTTCACCTCTATCAGGGGAGAGAAACCAGACTGTGTTATGAAAAAGGAAAGAGCAAGATTAGGAGAGAAGTAATGAATGGAGAATGCCAGTGCTGAGTAGGCAAGTGATAGCTTTCAGCATGGCTTTAATGGCTTGAGATAAAACTGGTCCTTTGCTCTCACTGAAAACATCAAGTTTTTTACCACTGGTGACAGTGCTTGAAAAACATTGCAGCCTGCGAAGGGCTGGGGAAAGAGGAGATTGGCGATGGGTTCTCTGCCATGGTGTGTAGGAAAAAGGGTTATGGACAGCAGCGTCTGCAGGCTGGCTGAACTTTGAGTGTTACACACCATGCTGGAAGGAGTGCAGTGCCTTGAAGGGCAGCAATTCCTGAGAGAGCAAAATAGAAGGGTGGTGGACATGGTGTTGGGAATGCAAACAGGATGGAAAGGATTTTAGGATGTGAAGCAAGGAGGTAATGCCACCTGCCTCCTGATTTCCCAGGTATGGTTCTCTTATGGTTTCAATCTGTAGTACCAGAGTCCTGTCAATTGGTTGCTACAGCTGCAAGATGGGAGCCATGGAGGAGGCAGTGCTCTGCGGTAGCTAATTCTTTTTTTTCCGTCTCTGCAGGTGCTGCTGATGGGTAAAAGCGGGTCTGGGAAGACCAGCATGAGGTCCATTATCTTTGCAAACTACATTGCCAGAGACACACGACGCCTGGGTGCCACAAGTAAGGCTTCTTCTGTGTGAGCTGGGCATTCTCAGGGCTCCAGCACTGTATGCTTGGAGGGGTGAGGCTGTTCCTCCAGCTGGCCCTACCTTGCCTTTCCCCTGGCAGGAGCAGGGGGTGCCTGCTGATCATCAAGTCAAACTTTGCTCAGCAGTTCAGCTGAGGTCAGGTGGAGGCTGAAGTGAAAGAGAAAGGAATGCTGTATCCAATCTTCTGTTTATGGTTGGACTTTCATCCTTTTTTTTGATCAGTTGGCAGCCTCTGCTGCTACATGTGTTATTGGAGGAGTGCTCAGACCGTCCTTGTGGTCCCTTTTTGGTGCTGACGCCTCTCTGCTGCAAGCCTGCTGATGGCTAGCCCAGCTGGAGGCACAGTGATCTTACCACGTGCCTGGGGGTTTTGGCAGGATGATGCACCAATGTTAATTGGCTTCTTTTGCCTCTTTTTCTCCAAAGCCACTGATCTGAGAAAGCACTCAGTGAAACGCTGGCTTGGATCACTGGCATCTAACGCTGTACTGTGAGGCACCCATGAGGATTGGTGTGTGTGTCCTTGCTGTACACATTGCTGTACACTTTTCATTCTTTGTGCTACAGTTCTGCCTTTTTTTTTTTCTTTGTTTCTTCTAAGGCTAATTTAAAGCCTTGCAGAATGTGCTGGAAGTGGTGTTCTTACAATACCATGAAAATCAGGGAACGTGTTTCTGAAAGGAAACTGCCTGCTGTGCTTCTCGGGAGAGCAGTCTCCTGGTTAGCAGCAGGAAGGCTTGGGTTACTGGGGAGCTGCACATATCTGTAGTGTCTACAGCTACAGGTTTATGCACAGCAACGCTGTTTAGATGGAGTGCTATAAACTGTGGGCTGCATTGCAGAGAATGGCATGGCTGCCTGAGCAGGCTCTGAGCTGGGTGTGTGGCACAGCTAGTAATCTCCCTGTTGTCTCTTTTCAGTTGATGTGGAGCACTCCCATGTTAGATTTCTAGGAAACCTGGTATTAAACCTCTGGGACTGTGGAGGGTAGGTACTTCTTGTTGTTGTTGTTTTTCATTTTTTGTTTTTTGTTTTTTTTGGGAAATTGTTGTGGGTTAATTCTGTTGAATAAGACTGGGGGTGTAACGAGTGCAGGCACCCCAAGGCACTAGCATGCTTTCTGTGTGTGGAGAGTGTAGAACAAGCTTTGTGCATGCCATGGTGAAACTGGTGAGGCTGCTCTGGGAAGAGTGGATGCCACATCTTAGACTTGTGCATGAAAGTGGGTGGAAGAAGCTGGCCTGATTATTGCAGTCTTGCAGTCTGAGTTATCTCCACATGAAAGGTGCAGTGCATAGGCCCACCCTTTCATTGCTGGCTGCGTTTTTTGTCTGCTGAAAAGCCTGAGACCTTCACCTGAACTTTCTCTTGAAAGTGGTGATGGTGGAGGTGATGCTGGTTTTGAACTGCATCTCACGAGTTTGATCCAAATGAGGTGCATGCTGAGAAGGGATGTGAAAGATTGATGGTGATTCTGTGGTTCCTGGAAGCAGCTTTTTAAGTAATGTTCCCACTGACAGAGCCTCAGTAGAGCTGTCAAACTTTGCTAAGCTTCCCCAAATCAAATGTCCTTACGTTTTGCCTGAGCTGTATTCAGCACAAGTTAGTCAAAATGCATTTAGATCCTGTAAAACAGGCTGTACTGATGGTTTTACTGCTGTCGTGGCTTTTTTTGTGTGCAGCTCTTTAAAAGCAATGTAGCTTTGTTTGTGCTAGCCCCGAGCAGCAGCTACATCCTGTAGGAAGCTTCTGCTTCTTATGAGAGACTGGGAAGCAGATGCTCTTCAGGAGCATCCTACTGTGCTCAGTTGGAAATGCTTAGGGAGCCTTATATCCTGGGGAAGTTAGCTGTCTGTGGGGCTCTTTTTCTGGACTCCTGTGGTGGGATTTGCAGCTCAGCACGGAAACATCTCTAGCAGGAGATATTTTACAGCACTTTTCCTGGAGCCTGGTTGCTCTAATGGGAGTCTCCTTGTTCTGTTGCTCTGCTGCTCCTCAGACAGGACACCTTTATGGAGAACTACTTCACCAGTCAGCGGGACAACATCTTCCGCAACGTGGAAGTCCTCATCTACGTCTTCGATGTAGAAAGCCGTGAGCTGGAGAAGGACATGCACTACTACCAGTCATGCTTGGAGGCAATTCTTCAGAACTCTCCCGATGCAAAGATCTTTTGTCTAGTGCACAAGATGGACTTGGTGCAGGAGGATCAGCGGGACTTGGTGAGAAGAAGCTGAGAGTTGCCATAGAAATGCTGTCAAATCTTTTGACTCTGCTAAAGCATTGCTAGTTCGTACCTCAGGCACAGTCCCATCAGCACTGTTCCTGGAAGGGATTCTCGGGTGTTGAGAGCTGTCTGAGCCCTTTTTGCCTTCCAACCTGTCTGTCAGTGCTGTCTCTTGCATGTTGTCCAGCAGAGAAGAAAGCCTTTTCTTTTAAAGCATCAATTGTAATGCTTTTAGCAGACCTTGGCTCCAGAGAGTAGGGGAGGAAGGTAAAACTGAAAGAAATCTGGTGAATTTGAACTCTCCCCTGACCGTTTGGATGACTTTGAGGATTGTGGTGGTGACAAGTGATGGTTTCTTTTTCAGTCTCACATAAGCACTGTTCTAAAGTGTAACAGAAACAAGGGTTGAAACTTTTCCTGGTTAACTAGAAACTTTTACCAGTTGGTGCTTCTGCTTTCTGTCACAAAGTGTTCACTGGGGCCCATTTGCCCAGAGGTCACTTCTTGATTTAACACTTAGGTGTTCCCAGAGGCACCCTGCAGAGGCAAGGATCAGCCTCCCAGGGAGGTTTTGTTTGCTGCTCCCTTTGGGGCTTTTGGAAGGTTGCAGGGGGGCTGGAAGATGGTAGGTTTCTACCAACATTGCTTTTTCAGCTATGGCTAAAAACAACCACCTCCTGATCCCAAGGGAAAAAATACATTGTGTGTTAGATGTCTTGGCCTGGCAAATACATCCCCGGCTGCTTTCCACTCCCTGACCTGGAGAAAACTTGGAGGCCCCTTTAGGGCGTAGTAAGAAGTCACATTAAATGCTCAGGCTCCTGGTGAGCGTTTGCCTGGGCAGCAGCGAAGGCGGCTTCGCAAGGCCCCATGGCTGCATCCACTCCCTGACCTTCCTGCAGAGGCAGACTTCTTCCTCGCAGCGTTTTGGTTCCAGGTCGCTTCTTCTCTGTCGGTGATGGTTCTCCTATCCTAGTTCAGCTCAGTGTAAAAATAGCTCAGTGAGCTTGTTCATGGGGTTGATTCAGGGACTTTTACCTCACTTCCATCTCTTCCCTACAAAGTGAATGGAAACTCTTATGGTCTTTGTGAAACTCTTTTGTCCATCTGGATTTATATAGTTGTGCAAATTCAAGTGAGGCCTTGAAGCATGGGGTAGACAGGCAGAAGAGGAGCCTTACTTTGAGTCTATTTTTAGTGCGTATCATTGCACACCCATCACAGCTGTTTTAAAGTATCTGCTATTCAGAAGAACATGCGAAAAACTCTTGAACTGGGCCAAATGACTGCCCCTGTAAATCGTTGTTAAACCTTTGGTATCTTGGGCCCCACAATGGTCAGTGTTGGCCTACGCAGCATGTCCTGGAGATCAGCTTGCTCTGTCATGTTCCTAAAAACAGTAAGGTGAGGTGAAGGTAGTCATCATGCCTTCCCTTGCAAGGTTACAGTGCCAGCTCTCTTGCTGGATTATTTATTTATTTATTTATTTATGTATTTATTGCCTCTTTGGTGGATGTTGGTGCAAGGCTGTCCTCTTTGTTTTACCCCTCTTTTTTTTTTTTTTGTAACCATAACTTTTAAGGGCAGAACTTGATGGGAGAAGGCTGTATTCTTGTCTCGGAGTTGCTTTGTTGATGCAGTTCATAGCGGTGAAACTCCCTAGAGCTTCCCTTCTGTTCTGTTCACAAAGATGCAGCTTTTTACATCTGACCAGGGACTTGTCAGAGTTTGGGTCCTCTGTCGAGCTCATGCACATACACTTCCATTTCCACTCAGTGACACTAGTTATTCCAAGTTTGAGTCTCCTGCTGTGTGACAGCCAAGGTCTGCTTGTCCCTGCTATCCTAGTGGGAGGGGTTTCTGACAGTCTGTCCTAGCCAGCAAGCTGTGCTGCTCTCTTTTCTCTAGTGCTGTGTGTGCTTGAGTATTGTTTGACATGTGTGCTAGAAATGCAATACAGTAACCACACCAAAGGCCAAAATATTTACACTCAACTGCTAATCGTTTTACTTCGCAGATTTTTAAAGAGCGTGAGGAAGACTTGCGGCGCCTTTCCCGTCCTTTGGAATGTGCTTGTTTTAGAACTTCCATCTGGGATGAAACGCTTTACAAGGTTTGGATGCTGTCCTCGCTGTATCTGGCCTTTCCCTCCTCTCACTTGAAAACAAGAGCATGAGGAGGCTGAGTGGTTGGTTGCTGACTGGCCCTTGTTAGGTCTACAGTGACTCCTGCTTCTGCAGGTTAGCTGTTGTAAATGGCATCAGAACATTTTGGGTTCCATTTAAAACAAATAAATAAAAGCCCTCCACGTGCTGTGCTCACAGCATTCTTTTAACACTGCTTAAATGCTTTGCCTAGCCACTTTGTGACTATTGAAGAGCTCACTCGGGAAAGCACATACCACCATAGCCCTCAGCATAGCAGACAGATGCACAGTGGGGTGGGAGAAGTCCTTCTGCCTTGGCTAGGCTGTAAGTGCTCACAACTGCAAATGGTTTTTGAGCATGCTGTGGGCCTGAGGCAGAAATGATAACGCAGTCCTTGTCTTTCTTTGTTGACAGGCTTGGTCCAGTATAGTCTATCAGCTGATCCCAAATGTCCAGCAGCTGGAGATGAACCTGAGGAATTTTGCTCAGATCATTGAGGCAGATGAAGTGCTTCTGTTTGAGAGAGCCACTTTCCTGGTGAATACAGCTGTTCGGCCCTTTGTGTTTCCCTGCCCAGCCTAGGATGGAGTTCCCTGGAAGGAAAGTGCAGTTGTGGCAGTTGCCCAAAGAGAGGTGCCGGCACCAGAATGCTTTGATCCAGGCCTTGTGATATTGAAAGTAACAGACGTGACTTGGTGGCTCATATGACCTTCCCAAAATTTCCACGTCTCGTTGTTGAGATGAGGGCTTGGTTGGTATTTCCAGGCTGTGAAAGGGTTTCATATCCCCATTCTCTTGTCGGTCATGGGAGTTCTTTTGAGAATTCCTTTCTGCACAGGGCTTCTTAAGCTTGAACAAGTCTTTTCAGTTCCTCCTAGACTGGCTTTTTAACTCCTTTTTTATCAAGTGCCTGGTGCTTTACAAACCTGCAGTATGGATAGGGGATCTCAAGCAATTGGGTTGCTGTGGGTTCTGAAGTTACCATCTGCGTGGTAACTGTGCTTCTAACCTGTTGTGTTCAAAGGTAAAACGTGTTGGTTAAAATCACCATTGCTGCTTGTCTTTCCATACTCTTAGTTTCTAGTTTGGTCTCTTGGACTTTATAACAGTGCTGTTGCTGATCTGAAGAAATTGCTTTTCGAGTCTGAGTGCTTTCCTTGCCAAACAAAGACTTGATTTTGAAGTTACCATGCTGTTTCTTTTCACTTCTACTGTCAGAAGTAGAGTTCTCCTGACAAGTTCTGCTTTTTGACCTTATGTAGATGATAAATAGTTCCACCTTGTTGATATGTAGTGGTATTTATTTGCACTCAAAAAATGCATTTTATTTACTGAAAAACAATTTTTGTAGCAAAGAATTCAGTACTGATTTCTCAGTGTAATGGTGGCTTTTAAAGACTTTTCTCATTGTTCTCTATTTAAGCTTCTGCAGGGACTGCTTTCTCCTGCAGTGAAATCTTATTCTAAAATTGTATTCAAAGCGTAGTAACAGAAAAACCTGGAGAGTTGAGGAAAGAGATTGATACCAAAGCCTTCATGACATGCATGTGATTTTTGAATGTGGCTGAACTTGTACCTGTAGGAATAGTTGGGCAGATGTGTATGTAGAAAATAGACAATAGTTTTCTAAGCTCCTTGAGGAGGGGGAAAAAAGAGAAAGAAAAGAAAAACAACCACAAAACAAATAAAAACAATCCCACCTTAATTTCTGAAAGCCTGTTAAATATGGTTCCATGGGTGGAAAATTGAGTTTACCACCTTTGTGCAGGGCTGTGCGATGCGTTCAGTAGCAGTTGGTTTCATCATTCTTGTAAGTATAAAGCACACAGTGTAGTGTTCTCAAAATTATGCTCCTTTGGAGGCTTCTGTGGGAATGAAGATGCAACAACTGCAATCCCACTTAATGCTGCAGATTCCCTCCTCGGCCAGTTGGCTGGCTTGGCAGGAGAGGAGAGGAGAGGTCTGTAGGCTGCCAGCCATGTGGAAGCAGCAGGAATGAGGCAGTCCTGGATCGTCTTGCAAGGACTCCTGAAAACTTGATCCTTTCCAACTCTGTAGCCTAGCACCAAGGTCTGCACCTTGCTGCAGGATTTCTGTGTGGGAGGAGGAGGAGGGAAGTGCACCTGAACACGGGCAACTTAGCACAACCTTAGTCTGAGTCAGGTGATGCAGAGAGAGCTCCCTAGGAAACAGCTGCCTTTGTTCCACTTGGCTGAGCTGGAGAAGAACAGCTTGCCTTGGTTTGAGAGCAGTGCTGGGCATCCTGCATGTTGCAGAGCAGCACACTTTTCAGGTTTGGTGTGTGAAAGTCTGCAGCATGACAGATGTAGGTAAACTGGTCCAGCATTTGTCAAAGGTCTGTTTGTCTTCCAGGAGGCGATAGTTTTGCATTTCCCCCACCTAACACCTTCTTGTTCTTTGAAACAAGATTTAAATGGCTGCTAAGTTGGAGTATTCAGACCCCACATGGACATGAATGCCTCTTATGTATCTTATGTTATTGTCATCTGCACTTGTTAAAGGCTTCCTGGGGATTGTGTGACTGCATCCTTCTTTTTACTGGCACAGCTAGTGTTGCTGCTAATGGTTTCCAAAAGCAAAGGGAATCCCTGAGCTGGGCACCATCGGTTTCTCATAACTGCTGTTGCACGTGAGAAAGCTGTACTGACATCAGTAACTAACTGCACTCTTTCTGCCTTTCAGGTCATTTCTCACTATCAGTGCAAAGAACAGCGGGATATCCACAGATTTGAGAAAATCAGCAACATTATTAAACAATTCAAACTAAGTTGCAGGTGAGCTGGCTTACTCAGTAGGTGGGAAAGATACCTGGGCAGGTATTTCAGTTTCATGCTGAAGCAAGGAAACTTTTCAAATAAATATTAGTTTGTGCTTCCTCAGCAGTGTGAGGATTTGTGTTAGTTGCTGGAAAGCACCATGTTTAAAAATGCCAGAGCTTGTTATCTTTCCTAGCCTCCTCCTTTGGTGATTGTTGAAAGAGGTTTGTTTTGAAACAGCTGTTTTCTTCTGGGCCTTTTTCTCCTGTGCAGAGTAGGAACATTCCAGGACTGATCTGGTAAACTCATGCTGGCTTGGGAAGAAAGAGAGCTTACAAACTCTAATTGTCAGCATTTTGAATTGAAAGATAGAAAGCTTACTTCAGAGTAGCTGGTCTTTTGAACCACCTTCAGGTGGTTCCATAGTCGGTCAGCAACATCCAAAAGCGTAGAGCCTGAACAGGGAAGAGAAGTGGCAGCATGCTATACAGAGCTGTCTCCAGATATTCCAGCTTTATGCTTACCCCCAGAGAGTGTCAACCTCCTTTGGAATGGTTGAGCCATTACTTCAGAAGGGTCGATGGTGCTGACTGCTTGGGCACAGTGTGGGGTTGTATCTGGACTTACAGACCTTCATTGATCAACACTCAGGTGGTTTTTGTTGTTCTTGTTGGTTCAATTAAGCCTAAAGCTAGAGCTTTTCCTTTAAATGAATTGCAGTCTTATCTGGTGGTCATCCTGGCAAGCAACACTTGCCAGTAAATGCAGATAAACATGGGACATAAGGGGAAAATCTGTCTGAGCACTCCTACAGTAACAGTGCATTTACTCTTTCTTTTTTCCTTATTTTAGTAAGCTGGCGGCTTCTTTCCAGAGCATGGAGGTCAGGAACTCTAACTTTGCTGCTTTCATTGACATCTTCACATCAAATACATATGTGATGGTGGTGATGTCAGACCCTTCAATACGTAAGTTGAAGATGAGCTTCTGGCCTGTTTTTATTCACAGGGACAAAAAGCTGGACAAGTCTGGCTCAGAATGCATTTATCAGAATACAGCAAACGCCAGACAAAGCAGTGGAAATGATTTAATTCAGAGGTATGGGGGGATCTGTCCCACTGCCTTGCCCTGTCTGAGCAGCAGGAGGGGAAGGTGGTTAGAAGGTGACTCTGCACAAGAGATGTGTGCCTTTGAGGGCTGGGCTATTTGTTGCTGTCCAGCAGAGAATTGTAGCAACAGTGGGGAACCACTATAACAGATGTGACCTGACTTGATAGGTCATATCTAATAACCTATTTTGGGCTGCTTTGATCTGGCAGCCACAGCGATTTTTTGAAAAGGAAGCAGAAGTGGATCGTGAGTGTTTTTTTGTTCTTGCTGCCTGAATTGTCCTGGAGGGCAAGGGCTCTAATTATAGTAGCATCTGTTTATCTGAAGAACTTGGAGGCAGCGGTGCCTGAGGCACGTTTGAATACCTAGTTGTTTTCACAACTGTAGTTGAAGCTGTTAAGAATGAAAAGTGCTTAAGACCAGCCCACTGTCCTGGACAGCTGTGTGACTTACAGCTGTTATTCTGCAAGAGGACAGGAAGATTGTTTTACTGGATTAGGGAAAACCCATGTGAACTCTGCAACCCTGGGTGAACTATTGAGCTGTGATGTTGCTGTGCCTTAGCAGCAAATGAGAAGCTGAGTGACTTCTAGAACACCTTGGGAGCAGACTAAATAGGTGCAGTTTGCTCTGTGATCAGCAGGCACCCACACCTTCCAGCATTGTGTTTGTACTGCTGGGGAGCAGGAGGGTTGATCCCTGAGCCTGTTGGTTGGGATGTTGGTACTCTTTGAGCATTGCTCCCCTTAGGGAAGATCCAGTTTCGCGCTGTATCACTTCTCCAGGTTAAAGTGAAATCTAGTACTGGCCACTGCAGGTAGAAGCTGTAGAACACCTGGCCCCCTGCTAAACACCCTGTGGTCATAAGATTCAGAAGTGTGAACCAAGGCTACCCAGGGATGTGGGTTCAGTTTTGCTGATAGGAACTCAAATACCTGCTGTCTTTAGGCAGCTTTCAGGCGGTGCTTCTGGGGGTTTATTTTCTTACATCCTTTCTGTTTTTCTCCCCTCCCTGTCCCTTCTCCATCCTAGCTTCTGCAGCTACGCTGATCAACATCCGCAATGCCAGAAAACACTTTGAGAAGCTGGAGAGAGTGGATGGACCAAAGCACAGCCTGCTTATGCGCTGAACGTTGGCCAATGCACATGGTCTTTGGCAGGAGAAGTGGATTGGAACTACTTTTTTTTTTTTTTTTTTTTTTATTTTTAGGAGAATCTAACCATGTGGATGTATTTGTGGGCTTTGAAATGAGTGTGCTGCTTACCACCGCAATCTTTATTGTTTCTCCTTTTAACGTTGGACACTATCACACAGATGGTCTGGATACACTGCGGACCTTCAAAAGAGACTCCTGGCATTTGTGGGGTTGGGAAGAAGTAAGGACAGGTGATGTGCACGTGGTCTCATGCTCCTGGTTGTCAGTGGCATGTGGCAGAGCCTTTTTGGATGTTTGCTCCCAGGTGATCATACAAATCACAGGGATGAAGTATTTACTATTTTATTGGTAGGTTGCTAGAATACATTTATAAATTTCTCCTTGTCTTCAGTCATGAAAATAAATTTTTGCTACCAGGGATTTCAGATCCTGGAGCTTTGGAAAGTGGGTTTTCTTTCTTCTAAGCCCCAGGGCAGCTTTGGCAAGTAGATGTGTAACAGCTACGTTTTTCCTTTCACAGTGTTCTGGAGGTCATTGACTGAAGGTCATTCCAAAGTTTCATTTGAGATTTTCTTTTTTCCATGCTGAGACAAAATTTGCAGGTAAAGCAGTCAAGGATGACATTGGCCTTTCAACACTTTCTGGAATGATTGAAAGATAACAGTAAAGAGGAACCAAAGGCCACGCAGCAATAGTCCCGGGATGCTCTGTCTCCCTGCTGGGAATGATGCAGGTACACAGGATCTGAAGGATGTGGCAGCTCTGGGCCGTGTGTGCATGAGCTATATTAGCTGTGTTTGTGACGAGTCAGTTGGGCAGTATCTGGCACTGGTATGTCTTGACATTAAGTCTACTTTAAATGAATTCTTCTGTGTGGTTCAGTTAAACATAGGAAGAATGGAAGTGCTGTGAGTTAGGGGAATCTGACTTGGGTGGGAGCCGATGCTTGTCAGCATCTCTTCCTTTATTTCTTGCTGCATCCAATTGCTCTATAAAAGAGGGTGTGGTGACTCAGCCTGGCTCTCTAACTCTGCATTCACAAAATCATGCTTTCCCTCTGATCTCTGTCCCGCACACTGGGAAAATGCCTGCAAGGGTGAGCTGTGATATGGGACCTAAGAGCAAGAGCGCAGATCTCAGCTGGAGAGCTGAGGCTGGGCTGCACGCAAGATCTTCCATCGATTCTAAATCTTCGTGGTATTAAACACCCCTGTCTTGCACCACCTACTCAGCAGATGTTTGTGATCTGTAGGACTGGGGTTGTCTTCAATGAGCATCATCAAGGAAGCATCCCTGTAGGAGAGAAGCATAGGTGCTGGTTACAAATTGAAATGTCAGTTTCTAGGGAGCTTCTGAATGGGTTTGAGATGCAGCAGAGGGTTTCTGCTTGTCTTCAGTGCTTGCAGGTTCATGTGCTGGAATGGGAGCAGCAGATCTCATGCACTGTGTGGCTGCTTTTTGATGGGCTGGAGCGAGCTGATCGCAGCTGCAGGTGCTCCTGTGGATGCTCCCACAGTGCTCTGAGGTCAGTCCCTGCTTTTGCTCTGCTCTCGTCATGGGTTTCTGCACCCAAGCCCTGTCCAGCAGAGGAAGAGGATGGGTTGCTGCCCAGCTGTATGCTGTCGGAGCCTCAGAAAGGTTGGTGTCAGGTGCCTCCAAGAGTCGTGTGTGCAGGAGATGGACTGAGAGCTGCAGTGCTGGTGTGGATCCTGGCACTTTCTGCTCAGACTACTTTCTCCTAGCAGGCAGCTGTTCTGCAATGATGAGGCCAGGATGGAGGGAAACGCTGCCTTATTTCCATGGTTACAAACCAAGCAGGGTTATCTCGTGCTGTGTGTGAGAGCAGACTGGGAGGTGCCTCTGGGTTTCTTTGCAGGATAAATTGCTTGGTGTGTGAAAGGGGGATGGTGCTGGGGGTAAGTGGGAGGGGGAGAGGGAGGGGAAGCAGGTAATGGTGGTGTGGGGGGAGCTGATCAGAAACAGATGGGAGCAAAGTGCTGTTGCAGGTGTCCTGGCCTGCTGAGCCTCCACAGTCTGATATGATGACAGTGGCTGATGTGCTGCTGTTCTCTTATTCAGAATGTGTTTTCCTCAAGCATATGCATGTTGGGGGGTTCTTTGGAAATCAATAGTTTGCTCTCTGGCAGAAGTGCTGCTGGTGCTTCTCCATGCACGAGATGTCAAGCAAGCAGCTGCAGTGCTGATGGAAATAAGCTGATGGTTTCATCTCAACGTGACACATCTTTTGGAGGAACTGTGTTATGTTTGATTGTCTCTCTCCTAAAAGAATACCTGGGGGCCTTTTCTGGAACCTGGAGTTGCTGCCAGCAAAGCAACCAGGTTTGGTGGGTCAGGTGCCCTCACCCTGCTTTGCAGTACGTTCCTCTTGCGTACTGGGGGCAGTAGCAAGCTCCCCCCTGCACTGGCTGCTTTGTATCTTGCCATCCTAAACAATCGATGTTGCACACATCTGGTCCCAGAGTGCCAAGCTCTGCTTTTGGTCAGGTTTTAGAGGTCTATCCTTTGTGGCCTGTCCATTGAAGCAGTCAACATTCTATGTTGTGAATGTTACTAGTATTTTGAGCACAGCAAATTCCCCGCTTGGCCCCATTTCTCAATAGCAGGGGCTGCTGAGACTGAGGAGCAAACTGCAGGGCTGCTGGGAGTGCTTGGCTGTCCTCCCTACAGCAGGGAGTGCCACTGTGTGCTCTTTGCTTGCGGATTTTCTGACTGCTTCCTTCCTGCTGCTTGGACTGAAGGAAGCATAGACGAAAAGAATTTCATTTTTGTATTTTTAACCAAAATGAGCATATATTTCAAACATGGGAGCTGAAAACGAATCATTCCTCACTGTGCTTTCAGGAGTTAATGCCTTGGATGGAGCTACCTGTGCACCTTGTCCCTTCCAAGTGAGGTCTCTGAATCTGGTCTTTCACTCTGAATTCTGTCTTTCACTGCCCCTTGTAGTGGGTCAGTTCCCACCATCTTACTGTGCCAAGCTGGGATGGTTACATGATCAGTTTGGCACAGTTGGACTGTGGCCTTCCCACCCATGGGTGCCTCTATCAAGCCTCATCCTGTCCCATTTTGTCCTTCCTTTGCCCTGCCCAGCCCTTCTGCAGGGCGATGTGCTGCTGGGGCTTAGCATGATGGTGCCACGTCATGGAGCAGCTGGGTTAAGGCCACCAAGGGGAGACTTGAGGACCTCGATGTGGTCAGGAGGATGTGGCAAAGCCAGGGCTCTGCAGTGGTGAAATGTCAGCTTTGGCCAGAGCGGGGATAGTGCTGGGTGTGTGGGTGAGCATGTGGGTGTTTGAAGAGAGGAACAGGCGCGTGGGAGGGGGTAGCATGGGTGGTTGGAAGGGTAATTGTGAGGTTGAAGGGATGTGGGATTAGAGGGGTATAGGGGAGGCACGTGGATGGATCGATAGGTGAGTGAATGATGGATGTGTGAGAAGATGGGGATGAGGGTGGGGGAAGGGAGGGTGGATGGATGGGGTATGAGTAAGGATGGGTGGTAGGTGGATACGGGGGTGGGTGGGACAGTGTAGCATGCATGGTTGCGTGAAGGGATGGTGAGATGGGTATGTAGGCAGTTCGAGGTAAAAGGGGGTTAGGCTGGGTCGGGTAGGTGAGAGGGCAGACATTAAGCAACGCTACACTGGGGCAGGTAGCGCGAGTGCCTTGTCCCACCAAAGGCTGGGGGACGCAGCCATCCCAGCCTCCCAGCCCTTAGGAACGCTGCGGGGACGAGGGCCGCACCTCCCACCGCTTCCCAGCTGCAAAACCCTCCCAAATCCCTCAGGACGCCGTGCTCCGGCCCCCAGCAGGGCGGCAGCTCCTCGGGGAGACCGTGACCCCCCACCCCCAGCCAGGCAGGGGCGTCCCCCGTTGGTTCTGGCGGGGCTTGTAGCGTTGCCATCCCCGGTTCGAGGCTCCCGAGCCCCGGCTCGGCCCGGCTGCCGCCTCCCAACGTTTTTGGGGGGTATCCCTGGTGGGACGGCCACATCCCCAAACCCCGCATCCGTTTCCACGGTAACGCGGCCGCGCGGGGAGCCGCCCATTGGATGCCGCGGCCGCTGATGTCACTTTTGGGGGCGCCCCGGTGTTGGGGGATGGGGTGCGGTGTGGGCGTACCTCGGCGCGGCCCCGCCCCTCCCCGCCCGTGGGCGCGGCGCGGCCCCACCCGCCCCGCCCGGCACCGCCCGGGGCCCGGGCAGCGCGGCGATGCACTGCGAGGAGGCGCGCGGCAAAGTGAGTGCGGCCGGGCCGTGCGGGCGGGGGGCGGTGAGGCCACCTCCATCTTCCACCGCTTCTTAAAGGGGCAGCGCGTGCCCCGCGGGGGAGCTCGGCCCGGCTCCGGTACGTCCCGCCCGGGCCGCTCGGTGCCTTCTCGGGGCGGCGGCCGGGGGCGGGCCCGGGCGTGCGGTGGGGGCCATTTTGTGAACGGGGCGGGGGGGAAGAGATGGGGCGCACGGTTCTGCGCGGGGGGTGGGGGAAGGCCCCGCTGTGCCCGCGGCGGCGCCTTTAAGAGCGGCCCCGCTGCGGGGCGCGCGCCGGGAAGGTCACAGCGGGGGAGAGGGGGCGGGGGGGGGGGG